>NC_056746.1:1329614192-1329656692 GCF_019279795.1 Protopterus annectens | reverse complement strand
TTAGTAATGCTGTAGAATTATATATTTTCTATTATTACTTTTTGACTTGACGAGTTTACGTTCGCTACTTCTACTACTATTGTCTGATCTGATTAATATGCAGTGATTAACTAGAAATATATGGACTGAAAATCTTCCACACAGAGAAGTTTCTTACAATGTTTTGAAAATAAACTTTCACAGACACTGAATAACTGCTGCAATGAAAGTGAAAAAGCACACCAGCAGTGATATTTTATGAGGAAAAAAAACACTTGTGGAGCTTAACATCAATTTGCAATCAACTGATTTCTACCTTGCCCAGTTAATTGTTTACCACTTCCTCATCATGAAGTTTGAGGTGGTAGAAGGTTAGAGGGCACTTCATAAACCAGTTGAAGATACACATTTCTAACATCAGGGCTCTCCTTTCTGTGAGAAGCAGGTTGCACGGTTTATCATAAAGTAAGCAGTGTGGTAGTCTTACTGCTGATGACTTTCTGACAAACTGCATTATGTTAAAATGGATCTACCTTAGTAGATCGACAAGTTAAAAAAGCGACAACGAATTCACCGATGCCAGAAGATCGCAAGTCACTTCACCGATGCCAGAAGATCGACAAGGCAGAAGACCGACGGAGGAAGACACCGACGCTGAGAACACTGCGATGGGGTAAGGATTTGTAAGTATGCGGTAGTGATGGACGATAGGGTGTGAGTAAGGTAAGTGTGCGATGTTGACGGTGTGTAGGGGTAGGGGTGGGATAAGTGAGTTAGGGTTAGGGCGCGGGTTAGGTAAGGGTGCGAGGTAAGTGTGCGATGTTGGTGGTCTGTAGGGGTAGGGGTGGGATAAGTGAGTTAGGGTTAGGGCGCGGGTTAGGTAAGTGTGCGAGTAAGGTAAGTGTGCGATGTTGGTGGTCTGTAGGGGTAGGGGTGGGATAAGTGAGTTAGGGTTAGGGTGCGGGTTAGGTGAGTGTGCGATAGTGACGGACCTTAGGGTAAGGGTTTGGGTTAGGGTTGTAGATAGTTGTGTATGTATGGGTTAGTGTTCGTTTGTAAGGATTTTGGTGTGCTTGTGTTGTGTGTGTGGGTTTTGGATAGGGGATTTGTTTTGTTTGTTGGTATGATGTGTCGGGTGTATGCGATGTCGTGTTTGTGCACTGTCAATCTTCTGGCGTCGGTGAAGTGATTTGCGATCTTCTGGCATCGGTGAATTCGTTTTCGCTTTTTTAACTTGTCGATCTACTAAGGTAGATCCGTTAAAACGTACTGCAACAGAAACAATATCTCTTACCAGACTCTGCTGAAAGAACATCAGTGACAATGGAGCTACTTAGCTAATATATATAAATCATTTTCAGTGACTATATAACAAACTCTGTATAACGTTGGGCAGTCATTCCTTTACCTGTGGCCTAACAAGTAACACATTTATCTTTTACACTTGAAGATAAACCACTGCAGGGTCTATTCCTACACAAGGCAGTTACACATTTTTTCCATTACTGATATTGCAGTTCAGCCATGTGGAGTCCTGTACGCCTGAGTGTGCTCTCCTGATAGACTCATTTTTTTCCATTAGTGAGTTTGCAGTTCAGCCCTGAATGTGCTGTCCTGCAGATATGATGCTAAAATGAGGCCCATCTGCCTGAATTAGTGGTAGCTCAGTTGGATATAAAAAGTCCCACAAGAATAGGGAGACTTACCCAGCGCCCCGGCCAAATCTCCCTAGAAGTATAAATACTACCTTTGGTCTTCCATGAAAAGAGGCTACTAGCCTAGTGGGACTAATGCAGTTAAGAAAAGGATAAATCATAAAAAAAAAATAAGTACTGAGTGAATCAACACCTCATGATGCCACCTGAAAACAAAAACTTTTGCAGCACTTCACAGATTAAAAATAGGCTTCTGAGGGCAACATAAGCACATTCAGCAATGAAATTGATAAAAAATACTTCTCTATAGTTTACATGGCTCTACCACTGCCATTTACGCTGACATCACTGTAAGCAGAAATGCAGCATTTGGAGTAATCATGAATTTGGTCGAAGGAGGAGTACCCAGAGAATAGACGACACTCCTCATTCATAAAGAATAAGACGACACTCCTCGTTCATAAAGAATAAGACGACACTCCTCGTTCATAAAGAATAAGACGACACTCCTCGTTCATAAAGAATAAGACGACACTCCTCGTTCATAAAGAATAAGACGACACTCCTCGTTCATAAAGAATAAGACGACACTCCTCGTTCATAAAGAATAAGACGACACTCCTCGTTCATAAAGAATAAGACGACACTCCTCGTTCATAAAGAATAAGAAGGCTGCTGCTTTTGTACATGTTCATGGAAACTTCAGAGCCGCCATTAACCTTGTGCTATGCACTGTCCAAACTCTTCTTCCTCAAATGGAGGGCACCCACTGTCCAATATCCACTCCCTCATAATGAGGACAACCCACTGTCTAATATCTACTCTCTCATACTGAGGGCATCCCACTGTCTAAAATCCACTCCCTCATAGTGAAGGCACCTCACTGTCTAAAATCCACTCCCTCATAGTGAGGACCCCCATTGTCCAATATCCACTCTCTCATAGTGAGAGCACCCCACTGTCCAATATCCACTCCCTCATAGAGAGGGCATCCCACTGTCCAATAGCCACTCCCTCATGATGAGGGCAACCCCTTGTCCAATATCCACTCCCTCATAATGAGGGCAACCCCTTGTCTAATATCCACTCCATCATAGTGAGGGCACCCACTGTCCAATATCCACTCCTTCATATTTCTGGTCTGTTCCTCATAAAATATGTGGGCTTTTTTTCTAGCAAATCAATGGGGATTGAAGACACTAAATAATGACATACATTTGAGTTTCAGACTTTATGTCCTTCACAAAATGCATACTAATACAAATCCTGTTATTCTAACAACGTTCTAAGTTTATAGAAGCAATATTTAAAATCTGTCCCTATTTTGGGCCTTTGCCACCTTTTATTTTATGCTTTGTCCAGATTTCTTATACTAAGGGGATAAGAGGTATGACCATGACAGCCTGTGAGCATTGGTTTTTGCCAGACTTTTCTCGAACACAGCAGTTGCTATTCATTCTGACTAGCCAAATATCATACCTATAAAGTCAATCACATCAAATAAAACCATTATGGTTTTAAGAATTATATTCTCTAAAAAAACAAAAAAGCTCTCTGAATATGATCATGAGTGACAGTGGGCAATATAATTCCAAAAAGTTCAATCATTTTATGAACAGAAACAACATTAAACATACCAAAAATGTTCCTTGTCATCTGACTGCCAGTGGGTTAGCTGAGATGTTTGTCCAGACCTTCAGTAAGTCTATAACTCAGGGCATTCCTCATCAATATAAACTGGACAATTTACTGTTTGCATACCATAACTCCGTAAATGTAGTGGCAATAAAACTCTAGTAATATTATTCATGAACAGAATTCTTACATCTTGTTTAGACTTCTTAAAACCCAGTATCTAACGAGAAGTAGAGAAAAAAGATCTTAACTGAATGTCGAGAAAGACGGCACAGATTTCTGTTTTGGAACAGAAAGTGTTTACATAGTACAACTGGGAAGACAATTGGCAGCCTTGTAGGATAGCCATCAAGACTGGATAAAAATCCCAACTCGGGCAGATAAAAAAAACAATAGACACTCAATACTGGATTGGACTTTATCTAATAAACCATCACCTTTTAGTCAGTCAGGTTGCCTCCCAGATAGCTTAAGTAACCGCCTACCCCCACGCACACACACACACCTCCTCTGACAAACTCTACATTCCCCCACAAGCACAATATTTAGGCACATACGTAACAGAACAACTTCTCTCTCCAAACCTTCATATCAACTTTAGAATAATGTGATTAGACCCTGCCTATCTTCACTCCCATTAGACACTGCAGTATTATACTTCAATGATACTTTCTTGGACATACTAAACAGCCAAGCACCCCCTTAGAACTATAGGAACAAAGGCAAACTATGCCCCATGGATAACCAAAGAAACATAACCCCTTCTCAAAACCAGAGATAAAGTCTGGTCACAATATCAGTTCAATAAAAGCCTGGCCACACTAAACTATTATCAGCAACTAGGAAATAAATAAAAAAACAGGTAAAAAAATGACAAAAAATTCTACTGTATAGCAACCCAACAACAATATCAAAACAACCCCAAAAAATTCTAGGCAACTATAAATCATCTCTTACAGCCAGACAAATCTGTAATCCCAACTCCCTCCACCACAAATACGCTAGATTGTATAGTCAATTCCATATCTACTTCACCAATTCCATTCTAAACTTAACCAAAACAAACATCACTATGCCACTAAAAATCCATAATGAACTCAATGAAATATTGAACAATTTTTCTTTTAAGCCCATTCAAACTAGTACTATAAAAAGAATGCTCCACAAACTTAAACCTACTACCCTTGCTGCTGACAAACTACTCACTGACTATCTTAAGGTAGCTGCTGACATCATAGCTTATCCAATCGCTACATTGATTAATCGCTCCATACCTGAGCATCAAGTTCAGAAAATCTGGAAAACTTCCTATATAATACCCCTACACAAAGGGGGAACCTGTACAGACCTTTCTAACTACAGACCAATTTCAATTATGTCATCCTTATCCAAATTCTTAGAAAAATGTATTAACCCCCAACTCATGAATCCCCTACTCTCTAACAATCTTTGAAATAACACCCAACATGGCTTTCGACCTAACCACAGCACCACTACAGCTTTATTAAGCTTTACAGACACCAACTGTCTCAGAAATAATGGACAACTCGTCTCCTCAATATTTCTAAACATGTCCAAAGCCATACAGTCACCAACCAAAAACTTCAACATGAACTCCTGTCTCTTAAACTAAGCCATTGTGCTCTTCAGCGGTTCCATGACTACCTGTCAGGCCATATTCAAGCAGTAAAATGGGAAAATTAATTCTCACCTACACTACCTATTACACTAGGTGTACCACAGGGCTCAATTTTAGGTCCGTTCCTATTCAATATCTTTACTAAAAAACTCCACTCTGCTACAAACCTGGCCACAAACATACAATATTCTGATGACACTACACTCATCTGCACAGTTCCCTTCATCTCTAAACTTCAAGAAAAAAAAACAGCTTGCTTTCCCTGCAGTAGAATCCTGGCTTGCTAACTCTCACTTAATCCTGAATCCCAATAAAACAAAACTAACAATCTTTTCAAAAAATAAGCCCTCTGACCACCACTAATCCTGAATCCCAATAAGACAAAACTAACGATTTTCTCAAATAATAAGCCCTCTGATCACCACTCACTCTTCCAAATCTATTCAGCTAATAACACCAAGACTGAACAAGTATCACACAGCAAGTTACTCAGCATTACAACTGATAACAACATGAAATCTGATAAGCATCAGTCAACTGCTATAAAGTACACATAAAACTAGGCTCTCTCTACAGATACGTTCATAGGTGTTTACTAGGCTAACGACCACAAGGGCATTTTTAAGCCTAGCCATGCATCTTTGACAAGTTTTGATATTCTTGATAAGTGCAAGCATGGGCCTGGGAGATGAACCATTTACAGGTTACCTGTGTCCATTAGAGACATAGGTGCCAAACCAGGAATGAATTTCCTGCTCCCCATCCAATTGTCCATGTTGCACTTGAATTGGGTTAGGGAGGAACTATGCTTTACATCGATGGGGAGCCTGTTCCAGAGATGGCGTAATCTCTGTGATACATCCTGTCTCTCCAGCAGATCCTATTTATATCACAGGCAAGGTTTAAGTCTTTACAATGGGTAGTTCTAGTGCTGTTTGTTTTGCGGATAAGCAGGAGGTCCATCAGAGTGGGGTCTGACAATGTCCTGTATGCCAGGCATAGATCTCCTCTCAAAAGCCTGTAAGGAGACAGAATACAGGCATAGAGCCTTGAGATGGTCTGCATAGGGCATTTTACTTAAGCCCTGCATTAGTTTACTGAGGAACCTCTGTGGACGTTCCAATTGTTGGATATACCTGGTTAGGTACATACAAAAGGGGGCATTGCACTCAATGATAGGTCTGATGAATGTTGAGTACAGTGGAACAATGACTTCCTTGGATTTAGATGCCAATAAATTGAGGAACATAGAAGGACTCACTCACCACTGTAGACACATGATGGTCAAAGGCTAGATTACTATCTATGTGTGTCCCTAAGTCCCTGCCTACTGGGTCAGCTCTAAGGGGTGTGTTGTCAATATGATAGTTACCAGGGTGGATGACTTCCTGAAGGATACTATTATGCATTTCTTGACATTTAGTTTAAGTCCATGGCTCTGACACCAGTTGTTTGTCTGTGTCAGTCCTTCCTGGAGAACATTTGTCTCAGTATGGGATTCAATGACTGCTCCTAATTTGCAATCGTCTGCAGATTTAGTCAGCCAGACATCATTAACATTGGCATTGACTTCAGAGAAGTAAATGCTAAAAAGGAGTGGTCCAGGAACTAATCCCTGAGGGACTCCATTTGTGACTGGCCTCTTTGTAGAGGTGGACTCCACAATTCTAACTTTCTGGGTCCTGTCTGTGAGCCAGTTGACTATCCAGTGGGTGACATACAGGTTTGTACCTAACCTCCTGAGTTTGTCAACAATGCCCGAGTTGGGTATTGTGTCATATGCCTTGGCCAGGCCAAAGTAAGCACTGTGAACCATTTTGCCCTCATCCATTGCTTTGGTGACCTTCTCAAAGAAGTCCACCAGGATGATTAGGCATGATCTGCCCTTGACCAAAACTAAACTGTGTTGGCTCCAGTGTCTGGAGGTTTACTATATCACTACTGATCATTTCCATGATAATTCTTTCCATGGCTTTACAAATATGACTAGTGAGGCATATGGGTCTGTAGCTTACAGGGTCTGTAGATGGCCCTCCTTTGTGCAGAGAGATGACTGTTGCTGTTCGTCATTCATGCGGCACAAAGTCTGTTTGGAGGCTGTAGTTAAATAGCAATTCCAGAGGCCCTGATAGGTCATGTTTCATGCTATTTAGAAGGCATCCTGGGATATTGTCTGGGCCCATTAATGCACTGTTCTTGGCCTTAAGAGAGCATTAAGGACCTGTTCCCTAGTGATAGCAAGGGGAGTTATATTTGATGGTATTTCCTGAGTGAAGGTTGATGAGGAGAGAGGGGTAAAGATGGAGCTCAATTTATTGGCCAGTAGGTTTGCTATATCTTCTGGCTCATTATAGGTGGCTGCATTTACAATGAGCTCTGCACACAATTGTGTATTGCTTTGAGGTTGTGGACATAGCTAAAAAATGCCTTTTGATTGTCCTTGACCTAGGAGGCCAAACTTACCTTGAATTTGGCTTTGGTAGACTTTATTTGTCCTCTGAGTTGTTTGTTTAGTTTGATGAGAGTGCTTTTATCCTGCTGGGTGCTGCACCTCCTAATTTTTGCCATGATTTTATTCCTTCTGTTATACAGCCTATTGATTTTGTGATTCCACCAGGGGGGCTTGTTTTTTGAGTTAGTTCTGTACTTTTTCTTGGTAGGAACAGCTGCCTCTATCCAGCTATTAACATGCTTGTACAGGGTTTCTGTGAATAGTTTGGCATAGGTAGCAGTGTTCTCAGGGTTTATGGGGGCTTGACATTTTGCCAGGTTATGACTTAAAGAGCAGGAAGTTAGCCTTAGAGTAGTTCCTGAATATTCCATGTTTATCTGGGGTTCCAGGTTTTATTTTTACTTCAAAGGAGACCATTTTATGGTCTGACCTTACCAGGGAAGGCATTGCAGTAGAGGGTGTGCATCACTCCCCCATATTAGTGAGGACCAGATCCAGTATGGCTGCACCCCTGGTTGGTGTATTGACTATCTGATTCAGGGAGTTTGTTTTTACAAAATCCAGGAATCTCTGTGCCTGTATGTTTGGTGTCATGTAGGATTCCCAGTTAACAGTGGGGTAATTATAGTTGCCCATGAATATGGTATTGGCTTGGATGGTTAGTGTTTTACGTGGTATGGGTTTTCTGGGTCATACAGAGGGACATATTGCTGGCAAGGAAGTGATATTGGATTTTACCTATCATGATTTGAGCATGCTCAAGTGCATTGTCCTGTTTGACCAGCCTTGAGGTATATTTATTTTTGATGAAAATAAAGATACCTCCACCTTTAGTTCTTGTCTGTGTAGTAGCTGGGCTAAATGTGTGGAAGGCATTATAACTTTGCACTGTTAGTGTGCTCTCCACGGCTTTAAACCATGTCTCGGTGACCACACAGACATCAGCATTCTCTAGGGTAAAGAGAGGTTCTAGGGAGTGGAGCTTTTGTTTAGACTCCTAGCCAATGCTAGTAGTAATACCTTTAGATTTTCTTGGTTTTGATTTGCTATGTTGGAAGTACTTTCAGTTTGGTATTGCCTAAAAAAGGAACTATGGGGGAAGACAATGTTTTAGCTAATATTCAAAAGCCTAGAGCGGAGAAGGGCAGGCCATCCCTGGCAAAGCAGTGTGGTCTGTTAACCACCTCCTTCCATGCTGACAAATATTGCACCCCGCAGAATGACACCAGAAATTAAGGCAATTATTAAAGTTAGTCATCTTTTGTTCATATTGTGGCATCATCCTTGGAGAAGGTAAAATGCTGCTCAATGCATACCAGCCTGGGACACGTATTCTTAGAGCTCCATGTTCTCTGTCTTCATATAGTCTAGGGAGATACATCTAAGCTCATTTACACCCACATGGACTATGACTGAGTCATACTGGTACTTGTGGTACAATGACCTGCGTGCATGCGTAGTGTGGCAGATGCTGGCCCCTGATAAGCAGTTAGCTGTGACTTTCTCCTCACTCAGCCTGGTGAGAGGGACATTAGTGTGTCTCACAATGCAGTCTCCAATGACCAGAATGTTGTATTGTGTGGTGGCTTGCCTTATGGCCTTAGAAGTAGAGGCCCCATGAGATGTGGCTCTATGTGTTGATGCAGGTGTTGTTATGAAAGAGTGCATTCAGGGTTGCTGAGGGTGTTTGTTATGTGTATTTCATCTAGGAGGTCTTTGGGGTTTAAGAAGTTTGCATTTACGTGCCTCAGCATATGAAGATCTATGTGTCTGCTTTGAATTGTGTGTGATGGGTGCAGCGTGTGTAATGCTGACAACCTTATTGACATTAGGAGTGCTTTTATGTCAGAGCTTTGCCTCCAGTGACATTATGTAAACACATTTCTGACATACCATATCAGTTTGTTTGAGAATTAACTGGTTGTCAGTAAACATGAAGCAATTTGTATATTGCCTCAGGATGCCCATAGCTACCAAGATGGCAATGGAGACAGTGAGAAAGTTCATATCAAACCCTTTTTTTATTGATTAAATAGCTGGAGTGAAAATATAAAGCTTTGTTTAGCAGTATTGGGAAAGACTGCTTTATTGGGAGTTGCGGTAAGTTCGAAGGGTTGTAAGCGAGATATATGAACTAAAGAAGGATAGTGACGGGCAGTGGTATTTTATAGATGACCATTGACCCAGGCAGAAGAAGATGTGTCTGCAGTATGTTACCAACAGAGTTTATACAGTGACACTGTAATACTCATATGTGGGGAGGACTGCAGCTTCGGATGAATCTAGTAACTTTAATAACATTGCTTGGATCCTATTTTTCCGATTACAAGTCAGTACCTCTCAACTGTCCCTAATTTTGACTCTATCCCTTCTAAAACTTGTGATTTGTGAGAAAAGATGGCTGATTATTATCAACAATTACTGACTTTTATCACAATTACAGATTTATTGTACTCCAGAAAATATATGTTATCTTATTCTATCAACTTTATAACTTAGTAATACCATTATTTAAAAAAATGTGGTTAAACAGGACAATGCGCATGAGCTTCTTCCAGTTCAATCACCATGGGCAAAATCCATTACCACTTCCTTGTGAGCTATAGGTCCCCCTCTAAGACCCAGGAAACCCATACCATGAATCTAAACTTATTGGAAACAGCAAAGTAAACAAACAACTCAGAGTACACATAAAGTCTACCAAAGCCAAATCTGAGGTAAATTTGGCCTCCCAGACCAAGGACAACTACAAGGCATTCTTTGGCTATGTCGGCAACCTCAAAGGCAATACACAATTGTGTGCAGAGCTCATTGAAAATGGAGCCACCTATACTGAGCCAAAGGATATAACAAACCTACTGGCTGGCAAATTCAGCTCCAACTTTACCTCTCTCTCCCCATTAACCTTCCCTCATGAAATACCATAAAATACCATAAAATACAATTCCCCCTGCTATCACTAGGGGAAATCCTTAATGCTCTCTCTAAGGCCAAGAACACTACATCAATGGGCCCAGACAATATCCCAGGATGCCTTCTAAATAGCATGAGACATGACCTATCAGGGCCTCTGGAATTACTGTTTAACTGTAGCCTCCAAACAGACTTCATGCATCATGAACTGAGAACAGCAACAGTCATCCACAGACCCTGGAAACTACAGACTCATAAGTCTCACTAGTCTCGTATGCAAAGTCATGGAAAGAATTATCATGGAAATGATCAATAAAGACATAGAAAACCTCCAGACACTGGAACCAACCCAATTTAGTTTCATCAAGTGCAGGTCATGCCTACTCAACATGGTGGACTTTTTTGAGAAGGTCACCAAACCAATGGATGAGGGCAAAGTGGTTCATATTACATACATTGACATGGCCAAGGCATTTGACAGAATCCCCCACTCAGGCATTGTTGACAAACTTAAGAGGTTAGGTACAAACCCTTATGTCACCTAGTGGATAGCCAGCTGGCTCACAGACAGGAACCAGGAAGTTTGAACTGGGGAGTCCACCTCTACAAGAGGCCAGTCACAAGCAGAGATCCTCAGAGATCGGTCCTGGGACTGCTCCTTTTTGGCATTTACTTCTCTGAAGTCAAGGCCAATATCAGTGGCCTCTGGCTGACTAAATTTGCAGATGATTGCAAATTAGGAGCTGTCATTGAATTGCCCACTGATGTAAATGTTCTCCAGGAAGGGCTGACACAGATGAACAACTGGTGCCAGAGTCATGGACTAAAACTTAATGCCAAGAAATGCATAACAGTATCCTTTGGGAAATCATCCACCCCTGGAAGCTATCATATTGACAAAACACCCCTAAGAGTTGACCCAATAGTCAGGGACTTAGGGACACACATAGACAGTAATCTAGCTTTTGGCCATCATATGTCTACAGCAGTGAAGAAATCATTCTGTGTTGTGCAACTTGTTAACAAAGGTATGGCATCTAAGTCCAAATATGTCATTGTCCCACTGTATTCAGCAGTCATCAGACCTGTCATTGAGTACAATGCCCCCTTTGGTATGCACCTAACCAGACATATCCAACAAATGAAACATCCACAGAGGTTCCTTACTAAAAGAATACAGGGCATAAGTAAAATGTCCTATGCAGACCGCCTCAAGACCCTATCCCTGTATTCTGTCTTCTACAGGTGTTGTAGAGGAGATGTATGCCTGCCATACAGGGCATTGTCAGACCCCATTCTGATGAACCTTCTGCATATCCACAAAACAAACAGCACCAGAATTACCCATTCTAAAGACTTAAACATTGACTGTGATATAAATAGGACCTGCTGGAGAGACACGTAATTATCTCAGAGACTACCCCTTTTCTGGAACAGGCTCCCCATCCATGTGAAGCAGATTTCCTCCATAACCCAATTCAAGTTTAACTTGGACAACTGCATGCGGAACGGGAAATTCATCCCTGGTTTGGCACCTATGTCTCTAATGGACACAGGCAGCCTGTAAATGGTTCATCTCCCAGGCCCATGCTTACACTTATCAAGGGTATCAGAACTTGTCAGAGATTTGGAATGCATGCCTAGGCTTAAAATAGCCCTTGTGCTCATTAGCCTAGTAAACATCTATGAACTTATGAGCCTATAAAAGGTGTTTTCAGGTTTTATGAGGGAATATGGTTCCATAAAAGGCTGGAAGCTACTTAGTTCTTATAGCTGTTAATCTGTAAACACTTATGAATTTATCTTGTGTTGTGCAACCTATAAACAAAGGTGTGGCATCTAGGTCCAAGGAGGTCATTGCTCCACTGCATTCATCAGACCTATCACTGAGTACCATGCCCCCTTTGGTATATACCTAACAAGGTACATCCAACAAATGGAAAGTCCACAGATATTCCTCACTAAAAGAATACAGGGAATAAATGACATCCTATGCAGACCACCTCAAGGCACTATCCCTGTATTCTGTCTCCTACAGGCTCTTAAGGGGAGATCTATGCCTGGCATACAAGGCATTTCATATCCGCAAAACAAACACTTAAACCTTGCCTGTAATATATGTATCCCAGAGACTACTCCTTCTCTGGAACAGACTCCCCATCCATGTAAAACAGAATTCCTCCCTAAACCAATTCAAGCGTAACTTGGACAACTGGATTGTGACTAGGAAATTCATCCCTGGTATGGCACATATGTCTCTAATGGACACAGGTAACATAAATGGTTCATCTCCCAAGCCCCTGCTTACACTTATCAAGGGTTCCAGAACTTGTCAGAGATTTGGGATGCATGGCAATGCTTAAAAAGGGCCTTGGGTCATCAGCCTAGTACACACTTATGAATCTATATTTTCTATGATTTAACAGAAACAGCTCTCACATCAATTAAGATTTTTGAGCTACTTCCCAACATTTAATTCTAGACTAAAATATTACCTTATGGCAAAACAAATTAACCATTGTAATGATCACGTGAACACAAGATTATATGGTACTATATGCTAAGTGAAGCAGATGCCTTATAAAAATTTCAAATTGTCATTTTCTTTCTACTATTTGCCAGCAGATGGCAGTAATTTACTGTCAAAAGCTAGAAATAGCATGTGTAGCACTGAAAATAAACAGTATGTCTTCCACTATCCTACGTGTCCATGTATCACTCACACACTCGCATATTTATATATATATAGTAGTATATAATATACAAACACACACATAGAAACATAAATAAAATATACATGCATCATAACATATATATATGTGTATGTATATATTACCTCTCTCTCTCTCTCTCTCTCTCTATATATATATATATATATATATATGTATATATATACACACATGGGTTCCAGACCATATATTTTTTTCATTAGAAGGATTTGTGGTCTAAACTGTTGGGGCAGGAGAGGATAGCCTACAACCTTCTGAGCTGGGAGTTGCTGGCGAAGGCCCATTGTGCCTGTTATTCTACGTCTTTATTCTGGTTTAAGCACTTGGGTTCCACACCAGTTACTTTACATTGGGAGGATTCATGGTCTAAACTCTTGTAGCAGGAGAGGATAACCTACACCCTTCTAAGCTGGAAATTCCTGGTTGAAGTGTCTTTGTTCTGGCTTAAGCATTTGGGCTCTAAAACCAGTTGTTTTACATTGGGAAAGTTTGTGGTCTAGACTCTTGTGGCAGGACAGTGTGGCCTACACCCTTCTAAGCTGGTAACTGCTGGTGAATTGCTGCTTTATTTAAATTGTTTTTTGCTGTTGTGACTGTGATTTTATGCAGTTTGAATTTCTAGCACCTCTGCATTTTATAGCATAGGCTAGATTCAGACTTGCTGAATCTAGACTGGTATCACTTGAGCACTAAAACCAGCTCTTCACTGAGATACTAAATGATCTGAGGCATCTATTGCTTCCAACTAACTATAAGTGCCTGATTTTGCTCTTATATTGCACTTTTAATCTGTATTTGCATTCTTGAATTGTCTGAACTGTTTTTTGACACATTTTACTGTTTACTGCACTAGTTCAGCTGTAACATAGCCCAGTTCCAGGTTTGCTGTCTGTCTTTTATCTGTCTCTCCAGCATGTTCTGTTAATGTTACAGGATAAGTTAAGATCCCTGGAGTACGTTATTCTTGACCCATTTGATGTATGGATGTGCAGCATTTCCATTAGGGCAGGGTCTGAGTCTGTTATGTAGGTCAGGCATAGGTTGTCTCTCAGCAGCCTGTATGATACAGAGTACAGTGACAGGGCTTTCAATTTTTCCATGTATGTCATGTTTTGGAGGCCCTGGATTCTCTTGGTTAGAAATCTCTGTGGTTTCTCCAGTTGCTCCAGGTGTCTAGTGAGATACATACAGAAAGCAGCACTGTACTCAATTAGTGGTCTGATAACAGTTGAGTACAACGGAGCTATAACCTCCCTAGTCTTGGATGTGATGCCCTTATTTATGAGATGTGCAATGTAGAATGCTTTCCTTACCACTACTGACACACAATGATCAAAGTTTAGGTTGCCATCAACCTGTATTCCCAAGTCACATACCACTGAGTTTGAGCTTAAGGGGGTGCTATCTATATCATAATTATCAGGGGATACGTCTTTCCCAAAGGGGGTAATGAGGCATTTTTTTTTGCATTAAGTTTTAGTCCGTGCGTTTGGCACCAATCATTTGTCTGTGTCAGCTCTTTCTGTAATATGTTAACATCGTTGGGGCTCTGTGATTGCAACCAGTTTACAGTCATCTGCAAACTTGGTAAGCCACAGGCCATCTACATCCACCTGGACTTCAGAGAACTAGATTTCAAACAGTAGAGAATCCAGCACATATCCTTGTGGTACCCCACTGGTAAATGGTCTACTGGTGGAGGTGGACTCCCCAACTTTGACAGTGTGCATTCTGTCTGTGAGCTAGTTGGCTACCCATTTAGTAATTTATGGGTTAGTCCCCAGCTGAGAGAGTTTCTCTATAATACCTGAATGGATTGTGTCAAAGGCCTTGGCTAAATCAAGATAGGAGGTATGTACTGTTTTGCCCTCATCCAGGGGTTTGGTGACATTCTCAAAGAAGTCTAACAGGTTTAATAAGCAAGATCTACACTTGACAAAACCAGACTAGGTCGGGTCAAGAGTTTGAAGGCCATTATGTCCTTGTGGATAAGGTCCATGATGATGATTCTTTCAATGGTCTTGCAGATAAGGCTGGTCAGGCTTATGGGTCAATAGATCCCAGGATCAGTTGATAGACTCGCTTTGTATAAGAAGATCACTGTTGCTTTTCTCCACTCTGCCAAGAAAAAGCCGGTTCTCAGGCTGAGGTTAAAGAGAGTGCTGAGTGGTTCTGCTACGTCATGTTTTAGATTAAGCAGGCGGCCTGAGATGATGTCTGGTCCCACAGAGGCCATATTTTTGGCCTTGGAGAGTGCTTGTATAACCTGTTGTTTGGAAATACTCAGTAGAGGACTGGTATTAGGAATTCTTTGGGGTATGTCTGGTGGGGACATAGGGGTGAAGTTATTGCCAAATCTGTCAGCTAGCAGGTTGGTAATATCCTCAGGTTCAGTGTGAGTGGTACCAGTCACTATAAGTTCAGCACACAGCTGGGCATTGCCTTTTAGGTTTCGGACATAGCTAAAGAATGCCTTGTGATTGTCTTTAGCTAAGGATGCTAATTTATCCTCATAGCTAGACTAAGAGGACTTACCAAGATATCTGATTTGCTTTTTCAAGCTGTGGAGGATATTCTTCCTCTGTTGAGTAAGTTCCCTTTTTTTCTTAGATATCAGTTTCTTTCTTTTGTTGGATAACTTATTTATACTTACAGTCCACCAGGGTGGCTTGTTTTTTCGAGGGGACCTGATTTTGCTTCTGTTAGGTACAGCTGAGTCAATGCATTTGTTTAAGTGGCTATATAGGGCATTTGTGTATTTTTCTGCATCTGAGTCATTGCTGGTTTTGTTGGCATGGGTTTTGAAACTTTTTATCCTATCGCTTACTAAGCAATAGCTTGCTTTGGAGAACTTTTTCAGTTTTTTTACTTCTGTGGAGGTGTCAGGTTTGATCATAACTTCAAACGAAACAGATTTATGGTCTGACCTTATCAGGGAGGGCAACACATAGGGGGTAGTGCATTGATCCCCCCATGTTGGTGAGCACTAGGTCCAGGACATTTGAGCCCTTAGTGGGGGTATGGACCAACTGTTCCAGGACATTTGAATTGGCAAAGTCGAGGAACCTCATAGCAATAGTGCTAGTACTAATGTAAGACACACAATCAATGGAAGGATAGTTGAAATCTCACATGATGAAGGTGTTTGGCTGTATACTGAGTGGTCCTAGAAAGTCCAGGTAGGCAGTATGCTTCTCCTGGTTCATGTTGGGGGACCTGTAGCTAGCGATGATGTGGAAAGGTATTTTACTTATAGGTAATTGAACCTGAAGTATTTCAAGAGATTTGTACTCTTTCACCAGTCTCAAGGTGTTTTTGGATTTAATGAAGATGGATACACCTCCACCTTTGGTTCTTTCAAGCTCGTTCTGGGGTCTGAACATGAGAAAGGCATCATAGCCTTGTACGGCCAGGGTACTCTCAGCAGCCTTGAACTAGGTCTCACTGACTGCACAAATGTTATCTTCTTTCAAGGTGAGAAGTGCTTCCAAGGAGTGCAGTTTACTGTTTAAGCTCCTATTGTTAAGCAGCATGACCTTGAATTTGTCTTTAGTGGGTTTCTTTATGAAGGAAGTTTTGTTGTTTGGACATTGCATAAAAAAAGCACTATGGAGGTGGCAAGCACCTTTACCAATATTCAAAAGCCTTGGGGAGACAGAGCATTTCTGGCAAAGTAGCATGGACTGTCCATCATGTCTTCCCAGGCTGATAGATACTGGATCCCCTGGAGTGACGCCAGAAGCTAAGCTAAGCCAGTCATAAAACTGGATCAGGTTTGATTTACAACTCCTTCTAGCTAAGGAACAATGTGTCTAAGTGTATTGGAGATTGCTGTACACTAGGAAAGCAACCAACCTTTCTCTCAGGATTCTTTTCATCACTTTCTCTGTCACTTATGTTAAACTTATAGGTCTGTGGTTCACTAGATTCTTCCTAACTCGCCATACCACCAATACAAAGGTAGCACACTTGCTCTCCCCTGATCCCCTGGTACTTATTCACTGACCAGAAAGTTAATGAAAATCATGTGATCTGACAGCACACAGGACAGATTCCTGAATCAGCACAGGCTGTTTTCTAGAATATCAGCATTCCTTCACAAATAGCTGAACAATGCATAGTTAACAAAACAGGACAAAATACTCAGACTGCCAACTGTAACTGCTTCTAGATACTGTTGTAACCATAGTTTGACTGTAAGTTGATTCTAGAAGTTGGACAGGACTGATATTAATAATAGTGTTAAGTCGGTTCTAGCTTACTTGTTGTAATAACGGAGAATGACTTCATTTCCAGCCGTCTGATGCTCATTATTATTTATTCAACTGTTTGTCTTAATTATGTATCTCCTGTTATTTATTTTAAACATTTTTCTTGTAATCAAATACATCAAATGCAACATACAACATATCAGATTAGTGAAGTTAAGTAGGTAAATATTTAGTGTCACTTCATGCACAGAATATCTCACTGGACATTAAAATCACATTCTATGTAACATTCAGATTTATATATTTATAATAATTAAATTCATGAATTCACATCATCCTTGTCATTCTCATCCCAGAGCTGATCTTTACCCGACAAAAAGAAGACCCTTTTAAATCATAAGGTGAATTCCTTTTTTAACTTAACAAGCAAGGCATGGCATGGCATGGAATTCAGAGATATGGGTTGAAAATGGATTGGGGTAATGGAGAAAGCTGATGGGTAGGGGGTGTTGAAGACCATACTGAAAATGCAGATGGGTTCTTATAACCTAGTATCATTTCTAAGCCTCAGTGGAGCTAATTCCTCACAGATTCTTTTTTATTTGCACCTTTAACATTCACCAATAAACCTGTCTGTCCAAACATGACCCCTTTCTCCCAGTATCTGTACAACTGGGCAATATTCTGATAGAATCCATTAGAAAGTATGTCTCCCAAATATTTTAGGGAAAAAAAGCTATGTGGGTACCAGGGTCTGTAACCCTTTAAGGTGGGAAAGCTGTGTGGATACCAGAGTTCGTAACCCCTTTGGGGAGGAAGTTGTGTAAACAACCAAGACTGTGTCAGCTACATGGTGCTGGCCGGCAGAGAGGTAAGCCCATCTAACTATGTTCTACTTTAATCCCTATCTTTCTATGGGGAGTGTAATAACACTTTCTAATGACATCATACTACTTTGTCTGGGACACTGAGTATCTGTTCACCCCTCTTGTTTCCAGTGTAGCACACAAATGTTTACTGAGAGTCACAGAATTTGTAAGTGGAGGCCAAGAATCAAACCCATAACTACAAGATGCAGCTCACTAGTAGATCATAGCCTTAACACCCTGTACTAAACTGTCCAAAGAGGCAGCAAAGGCAAACGATTGGTCTTTCTGCCCCCAGTCTGGTGAATTGAACCCAGATTGGTAACATTTCCAGGAGAGTTAGCTACCTTTCTATTATTTCCTTTTCTTTTCTGCATTCCAGCAAACTAGTCAGAAGATTAATATTTACTAACTCTTCTTCAGCACTTCTCTACATTTGAGTGGGATAGATTGACTTACCTACCGATTATCCATTTAATATTCCCTTATCAGGTCAGAGGTCTGTAACAAAAAGAATGATGTTAACTACTCTAAGGGCTATAGAGAAGTTTAGCAGCCTTCACAATTATAAACTAGGACTCTAACAATAAATCAAAACAGATGACTAGCATAATGCCTTCCAGTCTATATAGATAGTCTTTAAATTGCAAATGCTGACAACTGAAACTGTCAGCTTTGCTTTCTTGTCCATTTTACCAAAGTGTAATGACCTCTGAAGGTATTCTATATACATGTACATGGGTCTCCTTCAGAAACCCAAATGCTCATTTACCCAACTTCCAAAAATGCAGATATGAAAAGACAACTGAGCGCACAACACTGATGTCCCAGGACAACAACTTTCCACTCCAGGTAAGTAAACGCTTGGCCATCCTATTGAACTTTGCCCCTTACCCCTGCTGTAGTGCAATCTCAGAGTTGGCATATTTAGTTAGGGGGGTGTTGGAGGCACAGCCCCCCATATGGGAGGACTGGGGGGGGGCAAAGCCCCCCACATGGGTCAGTTTGCTTTCCTTCGGTTTTACTTTTTTGTCAGGATGGCCACGCAGTTACTTACCTGGAGTGGAAAGTTGGTGTGCCAGGATGTCAGTGTTTTGCGGTCATTGGCCTTTTCGTCTCGGCGTTTTGGAAGTCGGGTAAGTGAGCATTTGGGTTTCTGAAAGGGACCCATGTGTATATATATATATATATATATATATATATATATATATATATATATATATATATATATATATAGATAGATAGATAGATAGATTTACTTCTAAATTTTGAAGTTTCAAAACTTTGAATTTCTTATAGTTGAGACCATAAGATTGAAGTTTTGAAACTTCAAAAATATAAATAAAAACAAAATAAAAACAAAAATATTTTTTTTTTTACATTTTTGCAGGGGGGCAAGCTCCCCTTCACCCCCCATACCCCCTACTAATTAAATATACCAGCTCTGAGATCTCACTCCAGTGAGGAAAATGGTAAATATACTGTTCAGAGCTGTACAGCGATCTCCATTTAAACAGTTCAAAGTTTCAAAACTTCAGTCTTACGGTGTCGACCATAACAAATTCAAATTTTGAAACTTCAAAATTTAGAAGTAGACCCATATTTATGTATGAAGTGAGAATCGAGGGGGATTGGGGACAAAATCCTATATGCTTGAATGTGGTGGGAGGTGCATACAGGGAGCAGCCCACATATGAAAAAAAAGATAGGATTCAGAAAAGGCATCTTTTTCAAATGTCAGCATTTGCTATTTAAAGGCTTGCTATTAGCCTACCACATATTGCAGTTTGTGGTGAGATATCTCCTGCAAGTTATCCAATGGCAGCTACCTTCAATGATGTACCAACGTACTTATTTAAAATAGAAAAGTGAACTCTGAAAACTGAACATAAAGAGTTTAAACAGAATGCTGAAGTAAAACATTTCACTGAGTGTACATCCTTTTCCAAGCTGTCAAGGGATATCTGATGCCAGCTCACATCATCACTAGTTCCTTGGGAAAACTGGCTTAATTATACAGGAGAACAGAAAAAGAATCTCCATAGGCACCAACGTCATGTGAGAAATCCAGAAAAGTTGGGAATTTTTGCAACTAAAATTTTGTTACAAAAAGGGATGGCATATAATTTTGGAGTTGCCTCAAACTTCCTAGAAAAAATATGAGGAGATCTTGTATAAATGCAGAGTGCAGAGTAAGATGGCACATATAGGGGCTATGTCTCCAGTGTAAGACTGCGCATACAAGAACCACGTTGCCTGTATAGGATTGCACATTCGTCGACCACGTCACCAGAGTGGGAAGGCACATACAAGGACCATGTCAACAATGTAAGATGGCACATACAAATGCACGTCACCAGTGCAGAATAGCACCTACACGGACCATGTTTTCAGTGTAGGATGACATATACAAGACCATGTCATCAGTGTCAGAGAAGGCACATACAAGGCCATGTCTCCAATTTAAGATGGCACATACAAGGATCATGTCACCGGTGTAAGAGACAGCACATACAAGGACCATGTCTCCAGTGTGGAACAGCACATACATGGACTATGTCACCAGTGTAGGATGACACATGCAAGGACTATGTCACCAGAGTGAGATGGCTCATACAAGGACCATGTCACCAGTATAAGATGGTACATACTAATACCATGTCACCAACATAGGATGGTACATCCAAGGACCATGTCTCCAGTGTAGGAGACGGCACATACAAGGACTGTGTCGTCAGTGTAGGACAGCACATACAAGAACCATGTTTTCAGTATAGGATGGCAATGCAAGGACCATGTCTCCAGTGTAGGATGGCAAATATAAGGACGAGGTTTCCAGTGTAGGACAGCACATACAAGGACCATGTTGCCAATGTAGGAGATGACACATACAAGGACCATGTTGCCAGTGTAGGAGAGCATATACAAGACCATATCACCAGTGTAGGATGGCACATACAAGGATCATGTCTCCAGTGCAGGATGGCACATACAAGGACCATGTTGCCAATGTAGGAAATAACACATACAAGGACCATGTTCACAGTGTAGGATAGCACATGCAAGGACCACATCACCAGTATAGGACAGCACATACAAGAACCATGTCCCTGGTGTAGGAGATAGCACATATAAGGACCATGTCACCAGTGTAGGAATTGGCAAATACAAGTACCATGTCTCTGGTGTAGGAGATGGCACATACAAGAACCATGTCACCAGTGTAGGAAATGGCATATACAAGGAGCATGTCTCCGGTGTAGGAGATGGCACATACAAGGACCATGTTGTCAGTAGAAGAAAACTGACTTTGTGCATGAAGTGCGCACATGCGCGCACACACACACACACACACACACACACACACGCTCACTATTCCACATATTGCCTGTGGGAAGGATGGTGCAGATTTGGTGGGGCTCACAACAAATTTTTTCCACAATATCTTCATGCCAAAGGCAACCCACTGTATATGGTGTCAAATGTGTGATGGTATCAACAGACCAGGAGATGTTATTAGGCAGTGCAGAGCAGTGTTATGTGGTTATTAAGTACACAAAGATATGCGTATTAAAAGTGCAGTTGTTCACTGCTCTGTGAACTGTAACCCTCTGCACCTGTAATACTTTGAGGCAGTATAGTTATGTCCTTGGCTAAAAGATTGCCATGGACATTGCAGTAGAAGACTGATATTGTATGTGGTATCCTGAACAATGAAGAGATCCAGTATAGTGAGGAGCTGTTATATGATATCCTGTACAATGAAGAGATCCAGTATAGCGAGGATCTGTTATATGCTATTGTGTACAATGAAGAGATCCAGTATAGTGAGAAGCTGTTATATGCTATCCTGTACAATGAAGAGATCTAGTATAGTGAGGAGCTGTTATATGCTATCCTGTACAATAAAGAGATCCAGTATAGTTAGGAGCTGTTATATGCTATCCTGTACAATGAAGAGATCCAGTATAGTGAGGAGATATTATATGCTATCCTGTACCATGAAGAGATCCAGTATAATGAAGAGCTGTTATATGCGATCCTGTACCATGAAGAGATCCAGTATAGTGAGGAGCTGTTATATGCTATCCTGTACAATGAAGAGATCCACTATAGTGAAGAGCTGTTATATGCTATCCTGTACAATGAAGAGATCCAGTATAGTGAGGAGCTGTTATATGCTATCCTGTACAATGAAGAGATCCAGTATAGTGAGGAGCTGTTATATGCTCTCCTGTGCAAGGAAGAGATCCAGTATAGTGAGGAGCTGTTAAATGCTATCCTGTACAATGAAGAGATCCAGTATAGTGAGGAGCTGTTATATGCTATCCTGTACCATGAAGAGATCCAGTATAGTGAGGAGCTGTTATATGCTATCCTGTACAATGAATAGATCCAGTATAGTGAGGAGCTGTTATATGCTATCCTGTACAATGAAGAGAACCAGTATAGTGAGGAGCTGTTATATGCTATCGTGTACAATGAAGAGATCCAGTATAGTGAGGAGCTGTTATAAGCTATCCTGTACAATGAAGAGATCCAGTATAGTGAGGAGCTGTTATATGCTATCCTGTACAATGAAGAGATCCAGTATAGTGAGGAGCTGTTATATGCTATCCTGTACAATGAAAAGATCCAGTATAGTGAAGAGCTGTTATATGCTATCCTGTACAATGAATAGATCCAGTATAGTGAGGAGCTGTTATATACTCTCCTGTACAATGAAGAGATCCAGTATAGTGAGGAGCTGTTATATGCTATCATGTACAATGAAAAGATCCAGTATAGTGAGGAGCTGTTATATGCTATCCTGTACAATGAAGAGATCCAGTATAGTGAGGAGCTGTTATATGCTATCCTGTACAATGAAGAGATCCAGTATAGTGAGGAGCTGTTATATGCTATCCTGTACAATGAAGAGATCCAGTATAGTGAGGAGCTGTTATATGCTATCCTGTACAATGAAGAGATCCAGTATAGTGAAGAGCTGTTATATGCTATCCTGTACCATGAAGAGATCCAGTATAGTGAACAGCTGTTACATGCTATCCCATACAATGAAGAGATCCAGTATAGTGAAGAGCTGTTACATGCTATCCTGTACCATGAAGAGAGACAGTATAGTGAGGAGCTGTTATATGCTATCCTGTACAATGAAGAGTTCCAGTATAGTGAAGAGCTGTTATATGCTATCATGTACAATGAAGAGATCCAGTATAGTGAGGAGCTGTTATATGCTATCCTGTACAATGAAGAGATCCAGTATAGTGAGGAGCCGTTATATGCTAACCTGTACAATGAAGAGATCTAGTATAGTGAGGAGCCGTTATATGCTATCCTGTACAATAAAAAGATCCAGTATAGTGAGGAGCCGTTTTATGCTATCCTGTACAATGAAGAGATCCAGTATACTGAGGAGCTGTTATATGCTATCATGTACAATGAAGAGATCCAGTATAGTGAGGAGCTGTTATATGCTATCCTGTACAATGAAGAGATCCAGTATAGTGAGGAGCTGTTATATGCAATCCTGTACAATGAAGAGATCCGGTATAGTGAGGAGCTGTTATATGCTATCCTGTACAATAAAGATATTCGGTATAGTGAGGAGCTGTTATATGCTATCCTGTACAATGAAGAGATCCAGTATAGTGAAGAGCTGTTATATGCTATCATGTACAACGAAGAGATCCAGTATAGTGAGGAGCTGTTATATGCTATCCTGCACAATGAAGAGATCCAGTATAGTGAGGAGCTGTTATATGCTATCCTGTACAATGAAGAGATCCAGTATAGTGAGGAGCTGTCATATGCTATCCTGCACAATGAAGAGATCCAGTATAGTGAGGAGCTGTTATATACTATCCTGTACAATGAAGAGATCCAGTATAGTGAGGAGCTGTTATATGCTATCCTGTACAATGAAACGATCAAGTATAGTGAGGAGCTGTTATATGCTGTCCTGTACAATGAAGAGATGCAGTATAGTGAGGAGCTGTTATATGCTATCCTGTACAATGAAGAGATCCAGTATAGTGAGGAGCTGTTATATGCTATCCTGTACAATGAAGAGATCCAGTATAGTGAGGAGCTGTTATATGCTATCCTGTACAATGAAAAGATAAAGTAGAGTGAGGAGCTGTTATATGCTATCCTGTACAATGAAGAGATCCAGTATAGTGAGGAGCTGTTATATGCTATCCTGTACAATGAAGAGATCCAGTAGAGTGAGGAGCTGTTATATGCTATCCTGTAAAATGAAGAGATCCAGTATAGTGCGGAGCTGTTATATGCTATCCTGTACAATGAAGAGATCCAGTAGAGTGAGGAGCTGTTATATGCTATCCCGTACAATGAAGAGATCCAGTATAGTGAGGAACTGTTATATGCTATCCTGTACAATGAAGAGATCCAGTATAGTGAGGAGCTGTTACATGCTATCCTGTACAATGAAGAGATCCAGTATAGTGAGGAGCTGTTATATGCTATCCTGTACAATGAAGAGATCCAGTATAGTGAGGACCTGTTATATGCTATCCTGTACAATGAAGAGATCCAGTTAGTGAGGAGCTGTTATATGCTATCCTGTACAATGAAGAGATCCAGTATAGTGAGGACCTGTTATATGCTATCCTGTACAATGAAGAGATCCAGTATAGTGAGGAGCTGTTATATCCTATCCTGTACAATGAAGAGATCCAGTATAGTGAGGAGCTGTTATATGCTATCCAGTACAATGAAGAGATCCAGTATAGTGAGGAGCTGTTATATGCTATCCTGTACAATGAAGAGATCCAGTATAGTGACGAGATGTTATATGCAATCCAGTACAATGAAGAGATCCAGTATGGTGAGGAGCTGTTATTTGCTATCCTGTACAATGAAGAGATCCAGTATAGTGAGGAGTTGTTATATGCTATCCTGTACAATGAAGAGATCCAGTATAGTGAGGAGCTGTTATATGCTATCCTGTGCAATGAAGAGATCCAGTATAGTGAGGAGCTGTTATATGCTATCCTGTACAATGAAAAGATCCAGTATAGTGAGGAGCTGTTATATGCTATCCTGTACAATGAAGAGATCCAGTATAGTGAGGAGCTGTTATATCCTATCCTGTACAATGAAGAGATCCAGTATAGTGAGGAGCTGTTATATGCTATCCTGTACAATGAAGAGATCCAGTATAGTGAGGACCTGTTATATGCTATCCTGTACAATGAAGAGATCCAGTTAGTGAGGAGCTGTTATATGCTATCCTGTACAATGAAGAGATCCAGTATAGTGAGGACCTGTTATATGCTATCCTGTACAATGAAGAGATCAAGTATAGTGAGGAGCTGTTATTTGCTATCCTGTACAATGAAGAGATCCAGTATAGTGAGGAGTTGTTATATGCTATCCTGTACAATGAAGAGATCCAGTATAGTGAGGATCTGTTATATGCTATCCTGTACAATGAAGAGATCCAGTATAGTGCGGAGCTGTTATATGCTATCCTGTACAATGAAGAGATCCAGTAGAGTGAGGAGCTGTTATATGCTATCCCGTACAATGAAGAGATCCAGTATAGTGAGGAACTGTTATATGCTATCCTGTACAATGAAGAGATCCAGTATAGTGAGGAGCTGTTACATGCTATCCTGTACAATGAAGGGATCCAGTATAGTGAGGAGCTGTTATATGCTATCCTGTACAATGAAGAGATCCAGTATAGTGAGGACCTGTTATATGCTATCCTGTACAATGAAGAGATCCAGTTAGTGAGGAGCTGTTATATGCTATCCTGTACAATGAAGAGATCCAGTATAGTGAGGACCTGTTATATGCTATCCTGTACAATGAAGAGATCCAGTAAAGTGAGGAGCTGTTATATCCTATCCTGTACAATGAAGAGATCCAGTATAGTGAGGAGCTGTTATATGCTATCCAGTACAATGAAGAGATCCAGTATAGTGAGGAGCTGTTATATGTTATCCTGTACAATGAAGAGATCCAGTATAGTGAGGAGAATTTATATGCAATCCTGTACAATGAAGAGATCCAGTATGGTGAGGAGCTGTTATTTGCTATCCTGTACAATGAAGAGATCCAGTATAGTGAGGAGTTGTTATATGCTATCCTGTACAATGAAGAGATCCAGTATAGTGAGGAGCTGTTATATGCTATCCTGTGCAATGAAGACATCCAGTATAGTGAGGAGCTGTTATATGCTATCCTGTACAATGAAAAGATCCAGTATAGTGAGGAGCTGTTATATGCTATCCTGTACAATGAAGAGATCCAGTATATTGAGGAGCTGTTATATCCTATCCTGTACAATGAAGAGATCCAGTATAGTGAGGAGCTATATGCTATCCTGTACAATGAAGAGATCCAGTATAGTGAGGACCTGTTATATGCTATCCTGTACAATGAAGAGATCCAGTTAGTGAGGATCTGTTATATGCTATCCTGTACAATGAAGAGATCCAGTATAGTGAGGACCTGTTATATGCTATCCTGTACAATGAAGAGATCCAGTATAGTGAGGAGCTGTTATATCCTATCCTGTACAATGAAGAGATCCAGTATAGTGAGGAGCTGTTATATGCTATCCAGTACAATGAAGAGATCCAGTATAGTGAGGAGCTGTTATATGCTATCCTGTACAATGAAGAGATCCAGTATAGTGAGGAGATGTTATATGCAATCCTGTACAATGAAGAGATCCAGTATAGTGAGGAGCTGTTATTTGCTATCCTGTACAATGAAGAGATCCAGTATAGTGAGGAGTTGTTATATGCTATCCTGTACAATGAAGTGATCCAGTATAGTGAGGAGCTGTTATATGCTATCCTGTGCAATGAAGAGATCCAGTATAGTGAGGAGCTGTTATATGCTATCCTGTACAATGAAAAGATCCAGTATAGTGAGGAGCTGTTATATGCTATCCTGTACAATGAAGAGATCCAGTATAGTGAGGAGCTGTTATATCCTATCCTGTACAATGAAGAGATTCAGTATAGTGAGGAGCTGTTATATGCTATCCTGTACAATGAAGAGATCCAGTACAGTGAGGAGCTGTTATATGCTATCCTGTACAATGAAGAGATCCAGTATAGTGAGGAGCTGTTATATGCTATCCTGTACAATGAAAAGATCCAGTATAGTGAAGAGCTGTTATATGCTATCCTGTGCAATGAATAGATCCAGTATAGTGAGGAGCTGTTATATGCTCTCCTGTACAATGAAGAGATCCAGTATAGTGAGGAGCTGTTATATGCTATCATGTACAATGAAGAGATCTAGTATAGTGAGGAGCTGTTATATGCTATCCTGTACAATGAAGAGATCCAGTATAGTGAGGAGCTGTTATATGCTATCCTGTACAATGAAGAGATCAAGTATAGTGAGGAGCTGTTATATGCTATCCTGTACAATGAAGAGATCCAGTATAGTGAGGAGCTGTTATATGCTATCCTGTACAATGAAGAGATCCAGTATAGTGAAGAGCTGTTATATGCTATCCTGTACCATGAAGAGATCCAGTATAGTGAAGAGCTGTTACATGCTATCCCGTACAATGAAGAGATCCAGTATAGTGAAGAGCTGTTACATGCTATCCCATACAATGAAGAGAGACAGTATAGTGAGGAGCTGTTATATGCTATCCTGTACAATGAAGAGTTCCAGTATAGTGAAGAGCTGTTATATGCTATCATGTACAATGAAGAGATCCAGTAGAGTGAGGAGCTGTTATATGCTATCCTGTACAATGAAGAGATCCAGTATAGTGAGGAGCCGTTATATGCTATCCTGTACAATGAAGAGATCTAGTATAGTGAGGAGCCGTTATATGCTATCCTGTACAATAAAAAGATCCAGTATAGTGAGGAGCCATTATTTGCTATCCTGTACAATGAAGAGATCCAGTATACTGAGGAGCTGTTATATGCTATCATGTACAATGAAGAGATCCAGTATAGTGAGGAGCTGTTATATGCTATCCTGTACAATGAAGAGATCCGGTATAGTGAGGAGCTGTTATATGCTATCCTGTACAATGAAGAGATCCGGTATAGTGAGGAGCTGTTATATGCTATCCTGTACAATAAAGATATCCGGTATAGTGAGGAGCTGTTATATGCTATCCTGTACAATGAAGAGATCCAGTATAGTGAAGAGCTGTTATACGCTATCATGTACAATGAAGAGATCCAGTATAGTGAGGAGCTGTTATATGCTATCCTGCACAATGAAGAGATCCAGTATAGTGAGGAGCTGTTATATGCTATCCTGTACAATGAAGAGATCCAGTATAGTGAGGAGCTGTTATATGCTATCCTGTACAATAAAGAGATCCAGTATAGTGAGAAGCTGTTATATGCTATCCTGTACAATGAAAAGATCAAGTATAGTGAGGAGCTGTTATATGCTATCTTGTACAATGAAGAGATCCAGTATAGTGAGGAGCTGTTATATGCTATCCTGTACAATGAAGAGATCCAGTATAGTGAGGAGCTGTTATATGCTATCCTGTACAATGAAGAGATCCAGTATAGTGAGGAGCTGTTATATGCTATCCTGTACAATGAAGAGATCCAGTATAGTGAGGAGCTGTTATATGCTATCCTGTACAATGAAAAGATCAAGTAGAGTGAGGAGCTGTTATATGCTATCCTGTACAATGAAGAGATCCAGTATAGTGAGGAGCTGTTATATGCTATCCTGTACAATGAAGAGATCCAGTAGAGTGAGGAGCTGTTATATGCTATCCTGTACAATGAAGAGATCCAGTATAGTGCGGAGCTGTTATATGCTATCCTGTACAATGAAGAGATCCAGTAGAGTGAGGAGCTGTTATATGCTATCCAGTACAATGAAGAGATCCAGTATAGTGAGGAGCTGTTATATCCTATCCTGTACAATGAAGAGATCCAGTATAGTGAGGAGCTGTTACATGCTATCCTGTACAATGAAGAGATCCAGTATAGTGAGGAGCTGTTATATGCTATCCTGTACAATGAAGAGATCCAGTATAGTGAGGACCTGTTATATGCTATCCTGTACAATGAAGAGATCCAGTTAGTGAGGAGCTGTTATATGCTATCCTGTACAATAAAGAGATCCAGTATAGTGAGGACCTGTTATATGCTATCCTGTACAATGAAGAGATCCAGTATAGTGAGGAGCTGTTATATCCTATCCTGTACAATGAAGAGATCCAGTATAGTGAGGAGCTGTTATATGCTATCCAGTACAATGAAGAGATCCAGTATAGTGAGGAGCTGTTATATGCTATCCTGTACAATGAAGAGATCCAGTATAGTGAGGAGCTGTTATATGCAATCCTGTACAATGAAGAGATCCAGTATAGTGAGGAGCTGTTATTTGCTATCCTGTACAATGAAGAGATCCAGTATAGTGAGGAGCTGTTATATGCTATCCTGTACAATGAAGAGATCCAGTATAGTGTTATATGCTATCCTGTGCAATGAAGAGATCCAGTATAGTGATGAGCTGTTATATGCTATCCTGTACAATGAAGAGATCCAGTATAGTGAGGAGCTGTTATATGCTATCCTGTACAATGAAGAGATCCAGTATAGTGAGGAGCTGTTATATCCTATCCTGTACAATGAAGAGATCCAGTATAGTGAGGAGCTGTTATATGCTATCCTGTACAATGAAGAGATCCAGTATAGTGAGGAGCTGTTATATGCTCTCCTGTACAAAGAAGAGATCCAGTATAGTGAGGTGCTGTTATATGCTATCCTGTACAATGAAGAGATCCAGTATAGTGAGGAGCTGTTATATGCTAACCTGTACAATGAAGAGATCCAATATAGTGAGGAGCTGTTATATGCTATCCTGTACAATGAAGAGATCCAGTATAGTGAGGAGCTGTTATATGCTATCCTGTACAATGAAGAGATCCACTATAGTGAGGAGCTGTTATTTGCTATCCTGTACAATGAAGAGATCCAGTATAGTGCGGAGTTGTTATATGCTATCCTGTACAATGAAGAGATCCAGTATAGACAGGAGCTGTTATATGCTATCCTGTGCAATGAAGAGATCCAGTATAGTGAGGAGCTGTTATATGCTATCCTGTACAATGAAGAGATCCAGTATAGTGAGTAGCTGTTATATGCTATCCTGTACAATGAAGAGATCCAGTATAGTGAGGAGCTGTTATATGCTATCCTGTACAATGAAGAGATCTAGTAGAGTGAGGAGCTGTTATATGTTATCCTGTACAATGAAGAGATCCAGTATAGTGAGGAGCTGTTATATGCTATCCTGTACAATGAAGAGATCCAGTAGAGTGAGGAGCTGTTATATGCTATCCTGTACAATGAAGAGATCCAGTGTAGTGCGGAGCTGTTATATGCTATCCAGTACAATGAAGAGATCCAGTAGAGTGAGGAGCTGTTATATGCTATCCCGTACAATGAAGAGATCCAGTATAGTGAGGAGCTGTTATATGCTATCCTGTACAATGAAGAGATCCAGTATAGTGAGGAGCTGTTACATGCTATCCTGTACAATGAAGAGATCCAGTATAGTGAGGAGCTGTTATATGCTATCCTGTACAATGAAGAGATCCAGTATAGTGAGGACCTGTTATAAGCTATCCTGTACAATGAAGAGATCCAGTTAGTGAGGAGCTGTTATATGCTATCCTGTACAATGAAGAGATCCAGTATAGTGAGGACCTGTTATATGCTATCCTGTACAATGAAGAGATCCAGTATAGTGAGGAGCTGTTATTTCCTATCCTGTACAATGAAGAGATCCAGTATAGTGAGGATCTGTTATATGCTATCCAGTACAATGAAGAGATCCAGTATAGTGAGGAGCTGTTATATGCTATCCTGTACAATGAAGAGATCCAGTATAGTGAGGAGCTGTTATATGCTATCCTGTGCAATGAATAGATCCAGTATAGTGAGGAGCTGTGATATGCTATCCTGTACAATGAAGAGATGCAGTATAGTGAGGAGCTGTTATATGCTATCCTGTGCAATGAATAGATCCAGTATAGTGAGGAGCTGTGATATGCTATCCTGTACAATGAAGAGATCCAGTATAGTGAGGAGTTGTTATATGCTATCCTGTACAATGAAGAGATCCAGTATAGTGAGGAGCTGTTATATGCTATCCTGTGCAATGAATAGATCCAGTATAGTGAGGAGCTGTGATATGCTATCCTGTACAATGAAGAGATCCAGTATAGTGAGGAGCTGTTATATGCTATCCTGTACAATGAAGAGATCCAGTATAGTGAGGAGCTGTTATATCCTATCCTGTACAATGAAGAGATCCAGTATAGTGAGGAGCTGTTATATGCTATCCCGTACAATGAAGAGATCCAGTATATTGAGGAGCTGTTATATGCTATCCTGTACAATTAAGAGATCCAGTATAGACAGGAGCTGTTATATGCTATCCTGTGCAATGAAGAGATCCAGTATAGTGAGGAGCTGTTATATGCTATCCTGTACAATGAAGAAATCCAGTATAGTGAGTAGCTGTTATATGCTATCCTGTACAATGAAGAGATCCAGTATAGTGAGGAGCTGTTATATGCTATCCTGTACAATGAAGAGATCCAGTATAGTGAGGAGCTGTTATATGCTATCATGTACAATGAAGAGTCCCATTATAGTGAAGAGCTGTTATATGCTATCCTGTACAATGAAGAGATCCATTATAGTGAGGAGCTGTTATATGCTATCCTGTACAATGAAGAGATCCAGTATAGTGAGGAGCTGTTATATGCTATCCTGTACAGTGAATAGATCCAGTATAGTGAGGAGCTGTTATATGCTCTCCTGTACAATGAAGAGATCCAGTATAGTGAGCAGCTGTTATATGCTATCATGTACAATGAAAAGATCCAGTATAGTGAGGAGCTGTTATATGCTATCCTGTACAATGAAGAGATCCAGTATAGTGAGGAGCTGTTATATGCTATCATGTACAATGAAGAGATCCAGTATAGTGAGGAGCTGTTATATGCTATCCTGCACAATGAAGAGATCCAGTATAGTGAGGAGCTGTTATATGCTATCCTGTACAATGAAGAGATCCAGAATAGTGAGGAGCTGTTATATGCTATCCTGTACAATAAAGAGATCCAGTATAGTGAGGAGCTGTTATATGCTATCCTGTACAATGAAAAGATCAAGTATAGTGAGGAGCTGTTATATGCTATCCTGTACAATGAAGAGATCCAGTATAGTGAGGAGCTGTTATATGCAATCCTGTACAATGAAGAGATCCAGTATAGTGAGGAGCTGTTATATGCTATCCTGTACAATGAAGAGATCCAGTATAGTGAGGAGCTGTTATATGCTATTGTGTACAATGAAGAGATCCAGTATAGTGAGGAGCTGTTATATGCTATCCTGTACAATGAAGAGATCCAGTATAGTGAGGAGCTGTTATATGCTATCCTGTACAATGAAGAGATCATGTAGAGTGAGGAGCTGTTATATGCTATCCTGTACAATGAAGAGATCCAGTATAGTGAGGAGCTGTTATATGCTATCCTGTACAATGAAGAGAACCAGTAGAGTGAGGAGCTGTTATATGCTATCCTGTACAATGAAGAGATCCAGTATAGTGCGGAGCTGTTATATGCTATCCTGTACAATGAAGAGATCCAGTAGAGTGAGGAGCTGTTATATGCTATCCCGTACAATGAACAGATCCAGTATAGTGAGGAGCTGTTATATCCTATCCTGTACAATGAAGAGATCCAGTATCGTGAGGAGCTGTTATATGCTATCCGGTACAATGAAGAGATCCAGTATAGTGAGGAGCTGTTATATGCTATCCTGTACAATGAAGAGATCCAGTATAGTGAGGAGCTGTTATATGCTATCCTGTACAATGAAGAGATCCAGTATAGTGAGGAGCTGTTATTTGATATCCTGTACAATGTAGAGATCCAGTATAGTGAGGAGTTGTTATATGCTATCCTGTACATTGAAGAGATCCAGTATAGTGAGGAGCTGTTATATGCTATCCTGTGCAATGAAGAGATCCAGTATAGTGAGGAACTGTTATATGCTATCCTGTACAATGAAGAGATCCAGTATAGTGAGGAGCTGTTATATGCTATCCTGTACAATGAAGAGATCCAGTATAGTGAGGAGCTGTTATATGCTATCCTGTACAATGAAGAGATCCAGTATAGTGAGGAGCTGTTATATGCTATCATGTACAATGAAAAGATCCATTATAGTTAGGAGCTGTTATATGCTATCCTGTACAATGAAGAGATCCAGTATAGTGAGGAGCTGTTATATGCTAGCCTGTACAATGAAGAGATCCAGTATAGTGAGGAGCTGTTATATGCTATCCTGTACAATGAAGAGATCCAGTATAGTGAGGAGCTGTTATATGCTATCCTGTACAACGAAGAGATCCAGTATAGTGAGGAGCTGTTATATGCTATCCTGTACAATGAATAGATCCAGTATAGTGAAGAGCTGTTATATGCTATCCTGTACAATGAAGAGAGCCAGTATAGTGAGGAGCTGTTATATGCTGTCCTGTACAATGAAGAGATCCAGTGTAGTGAAGAGCTGTTATATGCTATCCTGTACAATGAAGAGAGCCAGTATAGTGAGGAGCTGTTATATGCTATCCTGTACAATGAAGAGATCCAGTATAGTGAGGAGCTGTTATATGCTATCCTGTACAATGAATAGATCCAGTATAGTGAGGAGCTGTTATATGCTCTCTTGTACAATGAAGAGATCCAGTATAGTGAGGAGCTGTTATATGCTATCATGTACAATGAAAAGATCCAGTATAGTGAGGAGCTGTTATATCCTATCCTGTACAATGAAGAGATGCAGTATAGTGAGGAGCTGTTATATGCTATCCTGTACAATGAAGAGATTCAGTATAGTGAGGAGCTGTTATATGCTATCCTGTACAATGAAGAGATCCAGTATAGTGAGGAGCTGTTAAATCCTATCCTGTACAATGAAGAGATCCAGTATAGTGAAGAGCTGTTATATGCTATCCTGTACAATGAAGAGATCCAGTATAGTGAGGAGCTGTTATATGCTATCCTGTACAATGAAGAGATCCAGTATAGTGAGGAGCTGTTATATGCTATCCTGTACAATGAAGAGATCCAGTATAGTGAGGAGCTGTTATATGCTATCCTGTACAATGAAGAGATTCAGTATAGTGAGAAGCTGTTATATGCTATCCTGTACAATGAAGAGATCCAGTATAGTGAGGAGCTGTTATATGCTATCCTGTACAATGAAGAGATCCAGTATAGTGAGGAGCTGTTATATGCTTTCCTGTACAATGAAGAGATCTAGTATAGTGAGGAGCTGTTATATGCTATCCTGTACAATGACTGGATCCTGTACAGTGAGGGGCTGCTCTATCATACTCTGTACAGTGAGTGACTGGTCTATCATATTCTGTACAGTGAGGGGCTGCTCTATCATATTCTGAACAGTGAAGGGCTGTTGAATGGTATCTTGTACAATGCAGGGATCCCGTTGAGTGAGGTGATCCTGTACAGCAAAGGTTTCTTGTGTGATATCCTGTACAATGAGGAGATACTATGCAATGAGTGGCTGTATCTGGTAGCATGGGATAATGCTAATTGTTATCTGGTTGCCGCTGTGTACACTTTACAGTTACAGAATATCACTGTACCATCCAGTCCCTGTTGTAGGCGTGTGGGGCTTGCATATGTTACACTCCCAATAACATCCATGTATGGCTCTGGCAGGCGATTATCTTCCAAAAGTGCCACTGTGCAACCACTCTTGTAAGTGGTTCATGTGCGTTGATATGCCTTGGTCCACTAGGCTGCACAGATGCTGAGCACCTGCTACAGATGTGCACTTTTACAGTGTCCACTGTTATTGACCTTATGTCCTGTATGGTGGAGAAGGGCAAGGTCGTTGCTTCTGTACCTATTTGATAGTCTTTGCTACAGGAAGTGACAGTGGGTACTGCAATGATGATAGCACAGACATGCAACCAGAGCAGTTGTCAAGTTGCAGGTGCATTCCTGGCACCTGCCATGGCAACAGGTCTGTGCTGTCACTGCCACCATGCCCTACATTGTGTGTGAAACAGCAGTACAGTGGGTCTGCTCTCCACTCTGCTATCATGTCAGAGAGTAATTCATGATTCATTCAGGCTCCTTTGCCATAGGTGGACTAAGGGCTCATTTCAGTAGTATTGAGGTGGTTCCAGTGGTGTGAGCTTGCTGCTGTATCACTATAGGGGCAGGATGATGTATAGGTACACTGTGGTGCTGGCTGCTCTGTACTCCATGATGGCAGATACCTTTACATGTCTTTACTATACATGGTATTTGCACTGTCATATCGAGTATCAGTGATGTCGTGTTTTGGTGATGTCATGTAGAGTATCTGTGATTTGCTTTGGTGATGTCATGTCAAGTATCAGTGATGTCATGTTTTGATGATGTCATGTTGAGTATCAGTGATGTTGTGCTTTGGCGATGTTGCTGAGATACTGTGTGCCAAGCACACCATCACCAATACTGTGACATCAGATACATCTATCCAGCTTTATTTATAGTCTGAAATTTTAAATTTGGATGGGTAGCCACAGATTTACTCCAGGATTAACTGCTATGACCCTCTTGGAGAAAGAAGGTGCAGCCTAAGGGAGCTTACTGGCAAGACATAAATGGTCATCAGGCTTAGTGGCCTTGGAATATCTGTGAAATCTATGAAATTTATAAATGCATAAAATCTGTCAGCCCCTTCACAGTATATCCCATGATCCACACAGTTGTGAATCGCATACTATGTTGTGGATCCACATTTGCATACTGACAGCATACCCAGACTCATTCTGGTATGTATTAGTGTACGACTTAAGATAAAGGAGTTATGGCACATTTAATAATCATGTAGGGCTCTTATACATGCTTTTTAGTCCTACACAATTGCATACAACACTTATGAATCCCATCAAATGTTCCAGTGGAACTGTGTTTCAGATAACTCAACAATCCCAGTTGTCCTTGCCCAGCCATTGAATCAATCAACATAAATCATTGTTTTTCCCATCAGTAAATGGTTTGGAGCCCCTCTGCAGGTTTGGGTATGGAAATAATATGCTTAATAGAGGAAGAAGTTTGAATTTTTAGAATGGTAACTACATTTTTACACAATTTTCATGCATATTCAAGGTTTTCTTGAAATATACTGACTGCTGGTTTGCTGTAGAACCTGTTTCAACTTACATATTGTTATTCAATTTGAGATTTCTCATATCACAGCTGTTTGGGCTCCATAGCTCAAGGTACTAACTGCTCTTGTGTTGCTGCATTGTCCATACAGAACAGATTTTTTTTTTTTTTTTTGTTTGCACTTGACTGCACGGTAGATATTCTTTGGGATCACAGCCTCTAGAATGAAGAATGAGGTACTTTTTCACTCTCTGCTACTGACTGTTTTTCTTTTTTTACTGACTTGCATCTACTTCAAAGTGGGAATAACAAAGTAAAAGCATGTGGCGATGAGGACTATAATGTGTTGTTTAGAGGGGGTTTGCCCCTCCAGAAAATACTTTTTCATTATTTTTCACTAGCTCATAAACCTCACATTCACAAGTATGTATGTTAGAAGCAGATGTGAACTTGTGCTATGACTTTTAAACCATATTTGCCAGAGATTTGTAAATCAGGTGTCTTGCTTTAAGGGTTCATAATGGTGTCATCTGTTAAGTCCAGGAAGTCCAATGGGAACAGTAGTGTTGGAGTCTCATACCCTTGCTATGCAGACTCTGTTAAGAAGAGTTTAGAAAAGTGAAAAATGAAGCAACACGTACTATACATTTTAAATGAAGTTAAGGAAGTTGAGTCATTATATTTCCCCTAGGGAAGAGATCCACAACCTACATTTCCAGACATGTATGTTGCTTTTTGGACACTCAAACTTAAACTATTGCTACAGTTAAAAGCAACATTGTTAAAAGAAATCAGTGTTATTAAGATTTGTCTGCATCAACTGTTGACATCATAAGTACTGGTTTATATGTTTTGCAAATCATTTTATTTATTTATTTATTTTGCCTGGAAGCTACACCCACTGTATCTCTTAAAATGCTTTCTTTCTGAAGCAGTTTCAACAAATGACTTTTCTTATCTCTCTGATTGCTGACCTCTGTTCTCGGAGTCTATTGTGTGAGGCTCAAGAGTTAAGGATTCCAACATATGAAATGCAGGTGGGCTTCAGCCCCTGTGCCTCCATACTCCTGCTACTTCTACGTACTACCTTGAAGACTACCGTACACTTGAGTACATACTACCTTGAAGACCACCATACGCTGGAGTAAGTACTACCTCCAAGATGACTGTACATTGGAGTGCATACTACCTCGAAGACCACCATACGCTGGAGTACATGCTACCTCCAAGACGACTGTACACTGAACTACGTACTACCTCAAAGACCACCATACACTGGAGTAAATAGCACCACCTCAGATTTAGTAAGTACTTCCAAAACTCACACACATATCATCTCATTGTCATGAGAATCACAAATGTGGTCCTCAGAGTATCAATGGGAACTGAATTAACAAGAGATAAAGGGGAAGGAAAATGCAGTTTGGTATGTGGGTACAGGGGTGCTTACTCTCCTGAAAAATGCTAAGAGGACAGTTAATTGTAATTCCTCTGATTTTGTAGTCTGTAGTTGTAAAGTGCTAAAACGCTATGATATATAGTCAATATCCATACCTTGGTTGTAGAGAGATCAAGTTTTCAGTATTGCATTTTGTGTTACAATTCTTGTTCTTATGTTTGGTTTGTTGTTGTTGTTTGAAAATGCATTAATAAAAATCATTTAAACAAAAAAACTTCAAGAACAGTACAATAGTCACTTGACTTGAAATCCAAAGAGAAGTACTTATGAAGAACAGATTAGAAATGGTGTGAGAATTGTCTGAAGACAGTGAGGGATGTCATCAGAATTAGTAACAGACTAGTGGCAATCAGACTCCAGTGTAATGATAGGGCACTATTCATAATCTCAGCCTATGCCCTACAAACAGGTTGTGATAATGAAGGAAAAAGTGCTTTCAGACAGCAGTTGCAGGACCTACTAGATAAAAAAGGATAACATGAATTGGGGCTGATAATGACGGATTTGAATGCACATATCGGGACAAACAGAACAGAATATGAGGACTGCCTAGGTCCACGTGGGTGAGGCAACAAGAATAAAGAAGGAAAGGCAAGTCTAGACTGTCTTCTGGAAAATGGCTTGATGGTGGCAAATGTGGTTCACTGACAGAGAGAGGAAGGGAGAGACTTAGAGAGACGAAAGTTCAATCAAAAGAGCAGTCAAAACGCAACTCGTAAATGTCCTCCTCTTAAGGAAAGGTCTTTAGCACCTCGGGAGGTAGGGGAATTGAGGAATAGGTGGAGTCATAGAAGTAGTATTGCAGCATCGCAATTCAGCATGTGAGTGGCCTAACGAACAGACATGCAGCCAAGCCAACAATGGAAATAAGGTACATAAGGAAAGCTGGACATGGAAGGGACTCATGAGTGCAGCATTGCTAGTTCTGGAAGTCTGAAACTGAAAAAAACACAACTGGGAAAAGTAGCTTTCTGTCAGAGATAATAGGTAGGTTCATAGGTAGGTACTAGGCTATTAGCCCTAGGGCCTATATAAGCCTAGCCAAAAAGGTACCCTGGCTTTCGCCACCCAAGAAAATTATTTTCCTGTTCCCCTGTCAAGCAGAGCCACAGAAGTGATCCCTGGAGTGAATTTCCTATTTCCCATCCAATCATCAAGATTTTTCTTGAAGAGTGCTAATGAGGAGCTCTGTTTGACATAGAGAGGTAGTTTGTTCCAGAGTATGGGAAGTCTCTGAGACAGGAATCTATCTCTCCAGCATGTCCTATTTATTGTGGTGACAAGGTTTAGGTCCCTAGAGTGTGTAGCTCGGAGGGATTGGGATTTCTTTAAATGGAGAATGTCCAACAGCTCTGGGTTTGACATAGCTTTGTATGTTAGGCAGAGATTGCCTCTGAGTAGGCGATATGCGACGGAGTAAAGCTGGAGTTTTTTTAGACAGTCTGCGTAGGGCATCTGTTTGAGGCCAGTAATCCTCTTTGTGAGGTATTTCTGTGGCCTTTCCAGTTGTTGTAGATGTCTTGTGAGGTACATACCAAAAGGGGCGTTGTACTCTATAATGGGTCTAATGAGTGATGAGTAGAGGGGAACAATCACCTCTTTTTTTCTGGATGAGAAACCTTTTGTGATGAGGTGAGCCACATAGAAGGATTTCCTGACCACTGTAGGGATGTGATTATCAAAGGAGAGACTACTGTCCACCTGTGTCCCAAGGTCTCTTATCACACTTTTGGCTTTAAGTAGACTACCACTTATGTGGTAGTCCATGGGTACAGAGTTTTTACCAAAGGGGGTGACAGTACAGTTTTTGGCATTGAGCTTCAGGCCATGGCTTTGACACCAGGCATCTGTCTCAGTGAGGCCCTTTTGTAGTATGTCAACATCATTAGGAGTTTCGATTATGGCTCCTAGTTTGCAGTCATCTGCAAGCTTTGTTAGCCAAAGACCTTCTGTGTTACCCTGTACTTCAGAGAAGTAGATACCAAACAGGAGAGGACCCAGGACTGAACCCTGTGGTACTCCACTTGTCACTGGTTCGAAGCAGATTTGGAGTCTGCTACTTTCACAGTGTGGGTTCTGTCCGTGAGCCAGTTGGCAACCCATCTTGCGACATAGGGATTTATACCTAGTTTAGTGAGCTTATCTATAATTCCAGAGTGGGGGATGGTGTTGAAACCCTTGGCGAGATCTAGATAAGCTGTGTGAACCACCTTACCCTCATCTATGGCTTTGGTGACTGCTTCAAAGAAGTCACTCAGGTTTAGGAGACATGATCTGCCTTTTACAAACCTGAACTGGGTGGGGTCCTGAGTTTGGAGATTACCAATGTCTTTGTTTATGAGTTCCATGATGATACGTTCCATGGCCTTGCAGACCAGGCTTGTCAGGCTAATGGAGCGGTAGTTCCCGAGGTCCGTCATGGCACTCCCTTTGTGGAGTGGGATAACCATCATGGTGCTCCATTCAGTGGGCACAAAGCACAATAATATGAGAGGAATAGGAAAAGATTGCCTAACCAATTGTGTGAGTTGTTGGGCCTTATCGCTGTTTTAGAATTTATTTTCCCTGGGAAGCTATTTCTGTAGTAAGAAGAAAATGGATTGAAAGCTTAACTGTCTGGAGGTTTGAGAAGACCATTGTGGTTCCAGTTCTTAAAGTAAGTGACTCTTGATTTGTTATATGTTGCCCAAAGAGGAGCAACTATTATGGAAACTACTGTGCAATGCTACAAAAAAATGAACATTCAAATAAATTAGGAAACTGTGCTTTCTGTCATATGCTGAGAAGTAACTGAGTTGGCTGGAAGATTTGTAATATTTAAATAACATTGTTTCAAGCAGCATTGTCTTTTGATACATCCTGGACTGCAGTAGTTTGTATTACCTTCCCAAGTCTCCAAACAAAAGAAACTACCATTAGTACCATTAGTACCATCAGTACCATCAGTACCATTAGTACCATTAGTAGCATCAGTACCATTAGTACCATCAGTACCATCAGTACCATCAGTACCATCAGTACCATTAGTACCATCAGTACCATCAGTACCATTAGTACCATCAGTACCATCAGTACTATTAGTACCATCAGTACCATCAGTACCATCAGTACCATTAGTACCATTAGTACCATCAGTACCATCAGTACTATTAGTACCATCAGTACCATCAGTACCATCAGTACCATTAGTACCATTAGTACCATCAGTACCATCAGTACCATTAGTACCATCAGTACCATCAGTACCATCAGTACCATTAGTACCATCAGTACCATCAGTACCATCAGTACCATTAGTACCATTAGTAGTGTAATATAACATTGATTTTAAGTCCTTAAAAATGGTCTAAACAGTCTGACCCAACATCTTTGGTAAGCAGTATTATAACATTTAAAATATTCAGGTATTGATGGTGCAGTATTTTTTCCTACACATCATAAGTAATACAGCAAATATCCTGTCTAAATACTGGAGTACAAATTTATAATGAAAACAAATGTAGTGCTGTGAATGTCGTTAAGTCCTAAATCACACATTCTAATTTCAGTTTTCCAAGCAATGTAGCTGTAACTCATAATGGAAACATCAAAAATCCAATGAAAGTTATATATTGATTTTCATTGTCATGAGCTGGGTCATCCTTTTGTAGCTTTATATAAACCCAATCACCCACTTCCAGTGATAGGATAACGGCATTGCTGAACAAGTCACCACTGTCTGAATCCCCCTTATTCCACAGAGAAACTACTCGTTTATCATTTTTCATCAGACTAATGACCAACTTTACTTTTTGTGAGACTGCGGTATAACTGAAGAAGTAAACCCCTCTGATATAAGCAGTGAAGACCCCTGTAACAGAACAAGAAAATATTAGTTGCTTCATAAAATAGGGGGGAAGTAATGCAAATTAAATTTTACTATTCAATTCAGTTCAATAAACAAAACACTTTAAAGCTATAATAAATATTTGAGTATATATATATATATATATATATATATATATATATATATATATATATATATATATATATGTGTGTGTGTGTGTGTGTGTGTGGGTCTAGGACATTTCACTGAATGCACATTTCACTGAAAAGTCAAATTAGTCTGCACTTTTCACTGAAAGGTCAATTCACTGAAAACTCAATTCACTTAAACATATTTCACTGAAAGTTATATATGGCCTTTTCCCCACTGTAGTGTGACCTTGGAGTTAGTATATATAGTAAGGGGGGGTTGTGGGAGTGTGGGGGGTGTAGCCCCCCACATATTTTAAATATTTTGAACTAAATACATGGATACTTGCAATTCAAATATATTACTTTTATCCGAACATAATATATACTTAAAATATTTGTAGGGGTACATCCCCCACACCCCCCGATGTGGGGGGTGGTGCCCCCCACACCCCCCTTACTATATATACTGACTCTAGGGTCGCACTACAGTGGGGAAAAGGCCATATATAACTTGCAGTGAAATACCTTAAAAGTACTGTAATAAAGGTCCATGGGATGCGAATGACGCCTTAAAGACATTGTGTCTCATCCAAATGGCTTCTGAATGCCCATAACTTTGTACTTTTAAGTCTTTATGGTTACATTCAGGCCACTAAAGCTAACCCCCACTAGCTGTGGGCATGCATTTTACAGCCTTTTTAGGAAGTTTGAGGTATTACTCAGCGAAAACTCTAGCTTGGTTGGGTTTGTCTTGTGGTGTTTACTAAATGGTTTGTCTGTGTGACCTTTTTACCCTTTGGTGTGTG
>NC_056746.1:1329461692-1329611692 GCF_019279795.1 Protopterus annectens | reverse complement strand
CCGTATATCTATCTATATACAAGGTGGTAGGGAAGCGCGTTGAGCAATGTCCTCCACCTGTGTCTTGCCCACATGTTTGTATGAATATGAAAGCAGTGTATATCTATCTATATACAAGGTAGTAAGGAAGTGCGGTGAGCAATGTCCTCCACCTGGGGGTTGCAGGGGGAGGGGCTTGCCCACATGGTTTTACGAATATGAATGCATTGCATATCTATGTATATACAAGGTGGTAAGGAAGTGCGGTGAGCAATGTCCTCCACCTGTGGGTGCAGGGGGAGGGGCTTGCCCACATGGTTGTAGGAATATGAATGCACTGTATATCTATCTATATACAAGGTGGTAGGGAAGTGCGGTGAGCAATGTCCTCCACCTGGGGGTTGCAGGGGGAGGGTCTTGCCCACATGGTTGTACGAATATGAATGAAGTGTATATCTATCTATATACAAGGTGGTAAGGAAGTGCGGTGAGCAATGTCCTCCACCTGGGGGTTGCAGGGGGAAGGGCTTGCCCACATGGTTGTACGAACATGAATGCAGTGTATATCTATCTATATACAAGATGGTAAGGAAGTGTGGTGAGCAATGTCCTCCACCTGGGGGTTGCAGGGGGAGGGGCCTGCCCACATGGTTGCATGAATATGAATGCAGTGTATATCTATCTATATACAAGGTGGTAAGGAAGTGTGGTGAGCAATGTCCTCCATCTGGGGGTTGCAGGTGGAGGGAATTGCCCACATGGTTGTACAAAAATGAATGCAGTGTATATCTATCTATATACAAGGTGGTAAGGAAGTGCGGTGAGCAATGTCCTTCACCTGGAGATTGCAGGGGGAGGGGCTTGCCCACAGGGTTATACGTATATGAATGCACTGTATATCTATCTATATACAAGGTGGTAAGGAAGTGCGGTGAGCAATGTCTTCCACCTGGGGGTTGCAGGGGGAGGGCCTTGCCCACATGGTTTTACGAATATGAATGCAGTGTCTATCTATGTATATACAAGGTGGCAAGGAAGTGTGGTGAGCAGTGTCCTTCACCTGGGGGTTGCAGGGGGAGAGTCTTGCCCACATGGTTGTACGAATATGAATGCAGTGTATATCTATCTATATACAAGGTAGTAAGGAAGTGCGGTGAGCAGTGTCCTCCACATGGGGGTTGCAGGGGGAGGGTCTTGCCCACATGGTTGTATGAATATGAATGCAGTGTATATCTATCTATATAGAAGGTGGTAAGGAAGTGCGGTGAGCAATGTCCTCCACCTGGGGGTTGCAGGGGGAGGGGCTTGCCCACATGGTTTTACGAATATGAATGCATTGCATATCTATGTATATACAAGGTAGTAAGGAAGTGCGGTGAGCAATGTCCTCCACCTGTGGGTTGCAGGGGGAGGGGCTTTGCCCACATGGTTGTACGAATATGAATGAAGTGTATATCTATCTATATACAAGGTGGTAAGGAAGTTTGGTGAGCAATGTCCTCCACCTGGGGGTTGCAGGGGAAAGGGCTTGCCCAAATGGTTGTACGAATATGAATGCAGTGTATATCTATCTATATACAAGATGGTAAGGAAGTGTGGTGAGCAATGTCCACCACCCGGAGGTTGCAGGGGGAGGGGCTTGCCCACATGGTTGCACGAATATGAATGAAGTGTATATCTATCTATATACAAGGTGGTAAGGAAGTGTGGTGAACAATGTCCTCCACCTGGGGAATGCAGGAGGAGGGTCTTGCCCACATGGTTGTACAAATATGAATGAAGTGTATATCTATATACAAGGTGGTAAGGAAGTGTGGTAAGCAATGTCCTCCACCTGGGGGTTGCAGGAGGAGGGTCTTGCCCACATGGTTGTACGAATATGAATGCAGTGTATATCTATCTATATACAAGGTGGTAAGGAAGTGTGGTGAGCAATGTCCTCCATCTGGGGGTTGCAGGTGGAGGGAATTGCCCACATGGTTGTACAAAAATGAATGCAGTGTATATCTATCTATATACAAGGTGGTAAGGAAGTGCGGTGAGCAATGTCCTTCACCTGGAGATTGCAGGGGGAGGGGCTTGCCCACAGGGTTGTACGTATATAAATGCACTGTATATCTATCTATATACAAGGTGGTAAGGAAGTGCGGTGAGCAATGTCCTCCACCTGGGGGTTGCAGGGGGAGGGGCTTGCCCACATGGTTTTACGAATATGAATGCAGTGTCTATCTATGTATATACAAGGTGGCAAGGAAGTGTGGTGAGCAATGTCCTTCACCTGGGGGTTGCAGGGGGAGAGTCTTGCCCACATGGTTGTACGAATATGAATGAAGTGTATATCTATCTATGTACAAGGTGGTAAGGAAGTGCAGTGAGCAATGTCCTCCACCTGGGGGTTGCAGGGGGAAGGGCTTGCCCACATGGTTGTACGAATATGAATGCAGTGCATATCTATCTATATACAAGGTGGTAGGGAAGTGCGGTGAGCAATGTCCTCCACCTGGGTCCTGCCCACATGGTTGTACGAATATGAATGCAGTGTATATCTATCTATATACAAGGTAGTATGGAAGTGCGGTGAGCAATGTCCTCCACCTGGGGGTTGCAGGAGGAGGGACCTGCCCACATGGTTGTAGGAATATGAATGCACTGTATATCTATCTATATACAAGGTGGTAGGGAAGTGCGGTGAGCAATGTCCTCCACCTGGGGGTTGCATGGGGAGGGTCTTGCCCACATGGTTGTACGAATATGAATGAAGTGTATATCTATCTATATACAAGGTGGTAAGGAAGTGCGGTGAGCAATGTCCTCCACCTGGGGGTTGCAGGGAAGGGCTTGCCCACATGGTTGTATGAATATGAATGCAGTGTATATCTATCTATATACAAGATGGTAAGGAAGTGTGGTGAGCAATGTCCTCCACCTGGGGGTTTCAGGGGGAGGGGCTTGCCCACATAGTTGCACGAATATGAATGAAGTGTATATCTATCTATATACAAGGTGGTAAGGAAGTGTGGTGAGCAATGTCCTCCACCTGGGTGTTGCAGGAGGAGGGTCTTGCCCACATGGTTGTACGAATATGAATGAAGTGTATATCTATCTATATACAAGGTGGTAAGGAAGTGTGGTAAGCAATGTCCTCCACCTGGGGGTTGCAGGAGGAGGGTCTTGCCCACATGGTTGTACAAAAATGAATGCAGTGTATATCTATCTATATACAAGGTGGTAAGGAAGTGCGGTGAGCAATGTCCTTCACCTGGAGATTGCAGGGGGAGGGGCTTGCCCACAGGGTTGTACGTATATGAATGCACTGTATATCTATCTATATACAAGGTGGTAGGGAAGTGCGGTGAGCAATGTCCTTCACCTGGAGATTGCAGGGGGAGGGGCTTGCCCACATGGTTTTATGAATATGAATGCAGTGTCTATCTATGTATATATAAGGTGGCAAGGAAGTGTGGTGAGCAATGTCCTTCACCTGGGGGTTGCAGAGGGAGAGTCTTGCCCACATGGTTGTACGAATATGAATGAAGTGTATATCTATCTATATACAAGGTGGTAAGGAAGTGCAGTGAACAATGTCCTCCACCTGGGGGTTGCAGGAGGAGGGACCTGCCCACATGTAAAAAACACCGTTCTGTTTGCTTTATCAAAGTGAAGCTTCAGTTAGTTTTTTTTTTTCATTTGAACTTCAGTACATTAAAATTTGACAACACATAAGAAAGGCACTCTAATACTGATTTATGTACTTGTATTATGGCATGTTAAGTAAACAAATGCATTACCTGTTCAACTTGTAATGAACCTGCACTGCTCATCCATACTGTCACAATGCTGTTTATGTTAAATTTCATTATAAGGCATTCAGCGTGTTTCAGCTCAGAAATATAATAAGCCATACAAGTCAAGATTGTTGTTAAAATATTCATCTTAGGTATTCCATTTCATCCACTCTGCCAGTAAATTCCATTTCACCACTACACTTTGTGAAAGCTAGTATTAGTGTTTACTTTCCCTTTATGGTTCACTAAGGCAGAATGCAGCCCATTCCGTAAATAGTACATTTGCCTAACAGATGTTGTGCTTAAGCATCAGTAACCCCCATTTTCTCATTTTGCACCTGAGGTCAGGGGTATCTCATCAACAGTGACCATCACCTAGAACTAACGTTCACACCACTGGGTACCAACCTATCCAACAACTAGTCTAGCTTACAAAATGTGGAAAAAGATTACACTCAAATTCTTTATATGAAATAAGCTTAATTTTTGTTTTCTGTCTGTCTGTCTGTCTGTCTCTCTCTTTTTGTCTCTCTCTCTCTCTCTCCATACATATAATACTGCAAATCTGCATTTTCATAGCCATGATTCATTTGCCAGCAACTTAATAACAGGTGATTCTCTATTGAGAGGTAAAGAATCTCCTCACCAGAATAAACAATGTGCAGGTACTGTAACTTGTCTCTTGTCTTACAGGCAGAAGACTCTCCAATTTTAATTATGCTCATTTGAAGCTCACCAGTGTTAGTGTTTTCTTTAAGCAAATAATCTTCACTGATAGTCTGAAGTCTGAATGACCAGGGAATCAAGCTAGCCTGTAGTTTCATCAGTGAAATTAAGCATGTAAACAAACATAAAATGTTAAGTCGGCAAGGGTAAGTGGTATCCAAATAAAAACGGACTCTGTTAAGCGCTTTTGATCTTTTAATGTAGCTCACAAGAACTTCATCAGAAGCAGACCGACAGTTCTCACAACACTTAAATACACAAACCAACACATCACATGACCAATCAATTAAGTTAATAGTCATTAGGTAAGGTACAATAAGCTTAAGTGGGTGGTTGATGTTGTGCAGCAGTTAGCATTGCTGCCTCACAGCAAGAGGTTCTCTGGTTCGATTCTCAGCTGGTGCAGCTTCTGTGTGGAGTCTGCATGTTCTCCCTGTGATTTTCTCCCACATTCCAAAGACATGCTGCATGTGGATTGGGCACTCTAAATTGTCCCTAGGTGTGAGTGTGTGCCTTCTGTGGAAGGATGGGTGCCAGGCTGGCAACTTGACACTGTAAAACTCCACTGCCAATCAGTCTACAGACCGTTGTTCCACTGTGGCAACCCCTAATGGGAAAAGCTAAAAGGAGGAGTACAGTAAGCTTAAGTCTTAAACATATTCAACAAAATAACTATTTAAATCATTTAAAAATTTGTATTAAATTCTTCTATTTAAAAAAAAAACATTTAATGTTTATAACATCATTCAGGCCTGGTGACTAGTCAGAAGACAAATGTATCTGCCAGAATGCTTCCTTGACTTCAAGCTTGTATTGAGGTCACCAATTACAGGGGACATAATCACACTGTCTAAAACATAAAAAGAAAATTTCCTAAAATTTCGTCAGGTAAGCACATGTTTGGCTAACGCATTTGTCAAATCTTTGTTTTTAATAGCTGTGACTGTTCATAAATAAGTTTAGCAAGCTTTCTAACAGTTTTGCTGACATAATAACTGGGGTAAGACTCATAGAATCCAAGGTAAACTACTCTTTGAATGTAATAAGTGTACCTATTTTTTGCACAAATCTGAGTTTTATCATGCTGTAAAATAACAAAATAACCTTCAAAAACATATCTGCAATATTTACAGTGCTGACAACGAAATGTACCAACACAAGAATAATGCAGTGTGTTAAAAACATTAAATCTGGACCATCTCATTCAAAAAAATTGATTTTAAGTGCTCTTTGGTAACTAGATATTGAAATTATTGGGGAGAATCAGTGTTACCTTCCACACATTAATGATTAAAGCTTCAGGCTTTTATAAAAGCCCTAACTTACAAGATGAAGAAAAGAATGTGTTTTGCATCATATTGGTTAACTCCTCAAAGGAATATGACATTATTGCCGTAGAACTCAGTTTCTTTGACAATGTCTGGTCAGTTTAAGTATCTTCTACGCAAAAAGCTGCACACTTGTTAGAAACTCTGGGTACACTTAAATCTGAGTAATTAACTCCTTTGCCACAGGAGGTTCCAACATCCTTGATCTGGTTTTCAGTATGTAAGATCTTTGCCTTACTTACTCTGCCAAATCTTGATGACTTGTGCATTAAAACTACTATGTTAAGTAAAATGCTCCGAGTCAGATGGAACTGGAAGAGTTTTATAGGGGTGATGATAGCAGTATTGTGACTGAATGTATCAACAACTGATCCTGAAACATTTTTTGCTCTTCTTTAGAACAACATAGATTCACTTATTGAGACTAAACCTCCTATTAAGGCTGTTAAAAGTACATTATGGAATCATCTTCTCAGTGGAATAAAACGTCAGCAGCTCCATTCTAAAAATGTCATCAGTGGCAAATTTACAGGATGTTTTAATCTGCCAAAAAATAATGTGAGACTACATAATTCAACCATATCCCTATCTAAAGCCACTCAACTTAGGAAGGCTGCCCTTCAGGAAACACTAGCTATTATTTCCATGAACAATAAAACGTCCTTATTTTCCTGCATCGGAGGCGAGTAACCAGACTAGAGCAGCCTGTTACCTTATGCAGGTATGGTAATATGATGATGAGTGGTCCGCTAGATGTTTGCAGTGTCTTAAGTGTAGTCTGCACTAGCTGTTCTATGTCTCCCAGTGCATATTCAATACTGATCCACAGTTTGGATAGTGCAACGTAACCTGTTAGCCAAGAAAACTGATCTGAATGAACCAAAGACCTTAACATTACTGCATGTCTAATTTCACTACTAACGCTACTGTCTAATTGTTCTCACTAAACTCTATCAGTGACCATAATTAAATGATTTTGTTGTGAATATCAAGGAAGACATTATGATGGCACCAGTTTGCTATGCCCAGGTAACCTTGTCCTCATTAGCCTGATCTGCATTATATTGAACATTTTCAAGAGGGTTTGCTTGCAACACCCCCATTTCATCAGATTGCCAATTAGATACAAGGACTTGCCTCCAGCAAATCATGTACATCAGACCTATTACAGTTGTATACAAATTTTATTTTTGCCCTGGATTTTGGAATTCATGTAGATACTGTTTACCCAGACTTAAGAAAAGTGTTTTATTGCATCCCTGATGATAACTTGTTTTCCAGCTCGTTTTCTATAAAGTTAAAACTCACATTGTTTGATGGATTGAAAAATGGCTTTGTGTATCAAAAATTCATCCAGTATCAAGACCAGTCTATAGGACTGTCCTACAATGGTCAGTCTTGGACCACTGTTTGCTTAACCTTTCTATAATTTCCCTATCTATTTATTGAATAATCTAGTACATAAAGACAGCTGACATAACTCAACATGTAAGATGCATTGTTTTTCTTTTTTCATGTGCTGAAGACTGTAGGTTCAAGTCCCCTAGAGGATATATATAGGCTAGCAGTTAGCACAAAGGATTAAAGCTATAAGCAGCTAATGAGCTACTTCCTGTGGTACAGGGTTTGATTCCTTCAGCCTGCATGTGCTACTATGTGAGATTCAACAAGTCACTTAACCAGACGGTGCTTTGAGGCAAACTACTTATTATCCTAAAGTTTTTGGATGAAACCATTATCCCTTTTGGTCACAAATGTTATACCATTATCCCTTTTGGTCACAAATGTTATACCATTATCCCTTTTGGTCACAAATGTTATGGACCAGCAGGTGCTTCAAGTAGAAATTAATGATCTGGTCAATGGACCACATTCAGCAATTTGAATTTAACATCAAGAAGTGTACTGTTTTAGCAATAATCTATGAATGGTTGTGGGTATCCCAGGATTTACCCATGGTTGGATGTGAGCATCATAGGATTTACCCACAATTGGGTAAAAAGCCATTCATCTCAGAAAGTATCACAGGATTTACCCATGGTTGGATGTCGGTATCGCAGGATTTACCCATGACTATATGAGGGTATCACAGGATTTACCCATGGTTGGGTGTGGGTATCACAGGATTTACCCATGACTGTGTGTTGGTATCACAGGAATTACCCATGATTGGGTTTGGGTATTACAAGATTTACCCAAGACTGCAAGTCAGTACTACAGGATTTACCCATAGCTGGGTTTGGGTATAACAGGATTTAGCCATGACTGGGTGTCAGTATCACAGGATTTACCCATGGCTGGGTGTGGGCATCACAGGATTTACCCATGACTGGGTGTCAGTATCACAGGATTTACCCATGATTAGGTGTCGGTATCACAGGATTTACCCATGGTTGGGTGTGGGTATCAAAGGATTTACCCATGGTTCAGTGTGGGTATCACAGGATTTACCCATGACTAGGTGTTGGCATCACAGGATTTACCCGTGGCTGAGTGTGGGCATCCCAGGATTTACCCATGGTTGGGTGTGGATATCACAGGATTTACCCATAACTGGGTGTTGGTATCACAGAATTTACCCGTGGCTGGGTTTGGATATCACGGGGTTTACCCATGGCTGGGTGTCGGTACCACAGAATTTACCCGTGGCTGGGTTTGGATATCACAGGATTTACCCATGACTGGGTGTTGGTATCACAGAATTTACCCAAAGTTGGTGTAGTTAGGTCATGAGAGTGAAGCCTAAGAGATTACATCAAGCCTTACATAGGTAAATCCTGTGATACCCACACACAGGTGTGGGTTATTGCTATTATAAAATGACATTATTTTAGAAATTGCTTACCTTTCTTAAATAATCTCATTCTATAATGGTACTTTAGTGTTCTTGCGCTTCCTGCCCTGCATACTGCTGCACTGCTCATGTGTATCTACATCAGCACATTTGCAGGGGACATCAGCATAGTGCACAACCTCTCGCTCTCTCTTTCTTTTTAAGAAATATTGCCAACTCATAGGGGATTCATATGATTAGATCAGCAGATCAACACCATTTTCCCTGAAAGCAAAAACTGAAAATGTTTCATAGAAAATGCTTTTGGTGAAACATTCTCGCTGAAGCAGCGGTTGCCTAAACTACGACTGACAGATTAATATGCTCCCCTTAAAAGTTGGCCCTGTTTTGATAAAGCAAAAAAATAAATAAATAAAATAAGGAGACAAGGGGTAGAATGCACCCCCGTGTGCACTTTCAGAACTACATGAAGTATGAAACTCTAATGTCCGGCGTTATTGACTGATAGAAATCCTCAGTGCTTTACCATAAATCAAACATTTTATGTGGGACAGGGCAAAAGTATGTGAAAATTCAGGGATGTTCTATAAAGGTCTTGGTAGTCAACAGGTATGGTTATTGGTAGAATGATCAATCTCGTTGCCAGTAATCATAAGTCTCTGCTGTCCATACTTTCGCAGAATGTCCCTTATATTCCTCATGTTGTTGCCCTATCCCGCATATTGTATTTCATTGCTAAACTAAAACAGTATATTCCAATAAAAGCCAGACATAAAAGAAGACTTCAGCAGCTGGACTTCTTTCTGTTCGGATAAGCTTGAGTTACATTGGGTACAATGATTGGGAGTCCAATCAGCATGCATGCTTTTGAGTACTAACAGCCATTTATTGTATAACTTATATTTTGCAAAGGAGAATACAGATTATGTATATGTTATCAATAATAAGTAATCCCATTTGATAATTAACACCAAGACCTGGGTGTCAATATTTCTAAAGACCTTTCCTTTGATACCAGTGTTGAAAGCATGTGTAAAAAGTCATCTAGTATTACTAAAGCATCATAAGGACAATTTCCTTGATATCCGCTGAGGCTGTTTCCTTTACAGATCGTCGTTATTTAACCTTTCCTTGAGTACGGCTATTCTTTTTTTTCTCTATTCTAAAAGATCGTTAAGATGAGGGTAAATTCAGCCTTTCCTAAGAAGACAGATTATAGGTACAAAAGGGCTTAATTACCAACATTACCTTGCCCCGCGTCTCCAACTGCTCCTGTTTTATTAACAGTGACCTTATTAAAGCTTACAATGGTTATTTGAATGAATATCAAGCTAACTTGAATTTCAAGCGTGAAAATCGCTGTTTTAATAGAGAATGGCAACACCTTCTTCCAAACAGAGATTGGTATCTTAAGACTGAGAAACAACATTGCAAGTAAGAGCAGCTAGGTTAGGAAGTGGTTGCATTATGAAACAAGACCCTCATGATCCCTCAAGAATTTAAAATCAAACTAAATGTGTTTTATGGTAACTCAAAGTTTAAATGTATCCAGGGTGGACACAGACTCTGCAATAGCCTTTTCAAACCATGAGTATGTTTGTTAAGATGTAAGCCATTGAATAGTTAATAGCAGCTCGTACCAACACCCAGTATTCTGGTATGAGTCACACAGATAAATGCTGTATAAACACAACCACGGGTGCTGCTTTTACTAATGATGAGCTAACTGATGTAGTGTCACACTGCAAAAGGGTTAAAACTGTCAACAATAGTCAGGGGTATGAGCACCTCAGCCTCCACTTACATGTTAAATGACTCTGAGTGAGTCATTTAATCAGACAAATGCTCCTGGGCAGGCCCTGAAAAGTGTCACTTGTGCATTCCTGGCAAGACATTTGTAAAAAGGATGGTACATGTTGTAAGTCACATCTCTACTTCCTTTTGGTAGTACTTCACCATGTCAGTAAAGTGTGAAGATACATCCATTCAGCCACTCTGTGTGTTATTAATCTATTACATGGTATAGTCTGGAGGTGGTCTAGAAACAAACTCAAAAATACACCACATGCTATGTACAAATGATGAAAATGGTACTGGTCCCATCTGATTTATTTATTTATTTATTGGACTGAAGTGTATAACATCATGAAAAAGCCATCCCACTGTACCCAAAGTAATATGATACAATAGTGAAGTGAATACCATCATAAAAAGCCATCCCACTGTCCCCAAAATAATATGATACAGGACTGAAGTGCATAACATCCTGAAAAAGCCATCCCACCATCCCCTAAACAAAATGATACAGGACTGAAGTGCATAACATCCTGAAAAAGCCACCCCACTGTCCCCAAAACAAAATGATACAGGACAGAAGTGCATAACATCAAAAAGCCATCCCACTGTCCCCAAAACAATATGATACAGGACTGAAGTGCATAACATCCTGAAAAAGCCACCCCACTGTCCCCAAAACAAAATGATACAGGACAGAAGTGCATAACATCATGAAAAAGCCATCCCACTGTCCCCAAAATAATATGATACAGGACTGAAGTGCATAGCATCATAAAAGGCCATCCCACCATCCCCAAAATAATATGATGCAGGACTGAAGTGCATAACATCATGGAAAAGCCATCCCAACATCCCCAAAACAAAATGATACAGGACTGAAGTGTATAACATCATGAAAAAGCCATCCCACTGTCCCCAAAACAAAATGATACAGGACTGAAGTGTATAACATCATGAAAAAGCCATCCCACTGTACCCAAAGTAATATGATACAGAACTGAAGTGCATAGCATCATAAAAGCCATCCCACTGTCCCCAAAACAATATGATACAGGACTGGGATGCATAACATCATGAAAAAGCCATCCCACTGCCCCCAAAACAATATGATACAGTACTGAAGTACATAACATCATGAAAAAGCCACCCACTGTCCCCAAAAAATATGATACAGGACTGAAGTACATAACATCATGAAAAAGCCATCCCACTGTACCCAAAACAATATGTTGTAAGAGTGACATCCATGATGTCATCAGAAAGCTATCCCACTGTACCTAAAACAATATGATGTAAAAGTGACATGCATGACATCATGAAAAGCTGCCCCAGTGCATCCAAAACAGTATGATACAAGAGTGATGTGCATGACATCATGAAAAAGCCATCCCACTGTATCCAGAACAATATTATGCAAGAGTGCTGCACAGAACATCATGAAAAAAGCCATCCCACTGTATCCAAAACAATATGATGCAAGAGTGAAGTGCATAACATCATGAAAAAGCTGTCCCACTGTCCCCAAAAAAATATGATACAGGACTGAAGTGCATAACATCATGAATAAGCCATCCCACTGTCCCCAAAATAATATGATACAGGACTGAAGTGCATAACATCCTGAAAAAAACATCCCACCATCCCCAAAACAAAATGATACAGGACTGAAGTGCATAACATCATGGAAAAGCTGTCCCACTGTACCCAAAACAATACGATGAAAGAGTGACATGCATGATGTCACAAAAAAGCTGCCCCATTGTACCCAAAACAATATTATGCGAAAGTGACATACATGATGTCATGAAAAAGCTGTCTGACTGTACCCAAAACAGTATGCAAGAGCAATATGTATGGTGTCATGAAAAAGCTGTCCCACTGAATCAAACAATATGATGAAGAGTGACATACATGATGTCATGAAAAGCTGACCTACTGTCCCCAAAACAATATGATGGAGTGACATACATGATGTCATGAAAAACTGACCAACTGTCCCCAAAACAATACGATGCAAGAGTGACATGCATGATATTATGATAAAGCTGTCCCACTATATCCAAAACAATATGATGTAAGACTGACATCCATAATGTCATGAAAAGGCTATTCGACTGTACCCAACACAATATGATGCAAGAGTAATGAGCATAACATCATGAAAAGGCTGTCCCACTATACTCCAGTCAATATGATGTAACAGTGACGTGTTTAGCATCATGAAAAGGCTGTCCCACTATACCCCAGTCAATATGATGTAACAGTGACGTGTTTAGCATCATGAAAAGGCTGTCCCACTATACCCCAGTCAATATGATGTAACAGTGACGTGTTTAGCATCATGAAAAGGCTGTCCCACTATACCCCAGTCAATATGATGTAACAGTGACGTGTTTAGCATCATGAAAAGGCTGTCCTACTATACTCCAGTCAATATGATGTAACAGTGACGTGTTTAGCATCATGAAAAGTCTGTCCCACTATACTCCAGTCAATATGATGTAACAGTGACGTGTTTAGCATCATGAAAAGGAGTTATGATAGGTAAGACCACCTCCACAAAGAAGCCATTCACTAGTGGAATCCCTCAGAGCTCAGTGCTGGCCCTGCTCCTTTTTAGGTTTACTTCTCAGAAGTCAAAGTCAATGTGAAAGGCCACTGGCTGACCAGGTTTGCAGATGATTGCAAACTAGGAGCAGTCATAGAATCTCCCAAAGACATTAACATCCTACAGGAAGGATTAACACAGACAAATAACTGGTGCCAATGCCACGGCTTAAACATGAATGCCAAGAAATGCATAATAGTACCTTTTGGGAAGTTGGCCATCCTAGGTAACTACCTTATTGATAACACAAGCCTAGGAGTGGACCCAGTAGTCACGGATTTGAGGACATATATAGATAGTAATCTGGCTTTCAACCAACTTGTATCTAAGGTAGTAAGAAAATCATTCTATGTTACTCAGCTTATAAGCAAGGCATAGCATCTAGGTCCAAGGAGGTCATTGTTCCTCTGTATTCATCCCTCATCAGACCCATCATGGAGTACAACATCCCCTTCAATATATACCTGACCAGGCACATGCAGCAACTAGAATATCCACCAATGTTCCTGACAGAAAGAACACAGGGCATAAACAACATGTCCTATGCAAATCAGCTCAAACCCTCTCTTTATACTCAGTTTCATACATACTGTTGATCATACCACTCACCTGTCCAGATTTTCACACAATGTCCAGATTTTGGCTCATATTTTTGATCTGTTTCTCATAGAATTTGTGGTTTTCTGGCAAATCACGGGGATGACCTGAGGATTGAAGTCTCTAAATAATGACATACATTTGAATTTCAGACTTCAAATCCTTCAGAAAATGTATGTTAAAAAACCCTGTTACTCTAGCAACTTTCTAAGTTTATAAAAGCAGTATTTAACTCATTACAGCCGAGTGACATCTCCAGGCATTTCTGCAGTTACACCCTACTGCTCCTCTAGGCATCAAATATTGCCTGTTCATTTTGCATTAATAATTCCAAAACCATGTTACATTCAAGGTAACAGAATTTTTTATCTTGAAGCATACATGATAGCAAACACAATTGTATTGATATATGACCTCTGTCAATGGGTATTTGTTAAAAATGTAAGGTGATAACTTAAATTTTTAAATGTTGAAGCCACGCCCACTAGGAGTTAAAGGTACACACTCAAAAGAGCTCTACTGGAGGAATATGTCCCTGTTTTTAGGCCTTTGTCCCCCATTTACTTGGGCTCTGTCTAGATGTCTTGCACTAAGAGATTGAGAGGTATGCTGTTGAGAAGCAGACTATGCCTGGCATACAAGGCATCCTTGGCTCCTGCTCTGATGGATCTTTTGCACATCTATAAAACAAACAGCATCAGAACTACTAAACTGCCGCTCATGTAAGCAGTGATATTCCCACACATCAGTGACTGTCTGACTCACAAGTACACATAGGTTCATAGGTTCGTAGGTTGATACTAGGCTATCAGCCCTAGGGCCTGTACAAGCCTAGCCATAACAATTCCCTGGATATTTCTTCCCACACTATTTACTTCCCTGGACCGCTGTCTAGCAGGGCGACTGACATGATCCCCGGGGTGAATTTCCTTTCTCCCATCCAATCGTCAAGGTTCCTTTTGAAGAGGGCCAAAGAGGCACTCTGCTTGACATGTATGGGCAATCTATTCCAGAGTCTGGGGAGTCTCTGGGTCAGGAACCTATCCCTCCAGCATGTTTTGTTCATTGTGATGACAAGATTTAGATCCCTGGAGCATGTGGCTCTGATGGATTGGGATTTCTTTAAGTGTAGCATGTCCAACAGCTCTGGGTTTGACATGGCCTGGTATGCTGAGCAGAGATCACCTCTGAGTAGATGATATGCGACAGTGTATAGCTGGAGTTTTTTAAGGTGGTCAGCGTAGGGCATCTGCTTTAGGCCTGTGATTCTTTTAGTGAGTTATTTCTGTGGCCTTTCCAGTTGTTGCAGATGTCTTGAGAGGTACATACCAAATGGGGCGTTGTATTCCATAATGGGTCTAATGAGGGATGAGTACAGTGGGACAATGACCTCCTTTTTTCTGGATGAAAAGCCCTTAGTGATGAGGTGAAAACAAACACACACACACACACACACACACACACACACACACACACACACACACACACACACACCACAGTCCCCATACCTGTTCCTGACCTGTCTGACCTCCCATGGTACCTCCCAGTAAAAGTTGAAGTGCCATTGGAGCATGCATCTAGTATGCTCAGGTGGACCCTTGATCCCTGTAATGCTGTCTATGCCTTAAGGCACATACATTTAGAGTAATCCTTGTCTAGCGAATTCCCTTACCCTGTGATACCCATAGTGAAGTCAGTGCCATTCAGGCATTTAAGTGTAATGTATTGTGGTTTCTCCCACCCCTGATCTCCTCACTACTGTCATGACAGGTAGTTGAACACAGCCTTTTGGCCATGTTCAATACCACAACATGATGAGGACAGCTGTGCTGACCTACACAGCCAAGCAATGTCTTGAATCCCTTGGCGTGTAGATGTCTTCCTGGATGCAGTTCCAGGGGGAAGAGAGTATATGGCTAATTAGCATATGCCTCTCCCCCAGACTGCTTCACATCTTCCTTTTACAGCACCATGCAGCACTGGTTAGGGCAGTTGCTGAATCACAAAAAGGTACCATGATGTGTACAAGTGGCAGTACCTTCATGAATCCTAACCATAATATGGCATGGAAAGATAACAGGACAGCATCCCACATTCATCCTATACTAATTAATTACATCGCAGTGACAATGAAACAGTGGCAAACTACTTTACAGGTAAGCCATGACAGAGGGCAAAGTATTATCTCAGGGACAGGAATTCAAAGGTGGATATTCCTGGATAATTCTTTGTTACCACTCGTTTGGTCTTGCCTTTAACCCATTTTACTATTTACTTACTTCTCGGCTGGAGTGCGGGGAGTGCCTTCTGTGTGGAGTCTGCATGTCCTCCCTGCAATTGGATGGGCGTTCGAAAGACATGCGTAAATGGGGGTGCCTTCGTTGAAGGTTGAACGTCGAGCTGGCACCTCGGAGTTCGTGAAAATCTACTGCCAATCATTAGCGGACCGGAGTTCCGCTGTGGCGACCTCTACTGGGAAAAGCCGAAAGACAAACAACAACTTACTAGATTAGGCTACAGTGACAGCTTAACTGACAGAAACTAACCTAGTTTAAAGACATTTCATCTTACTTTTTGAGAATTATTTAAAAATTGTATAGTTCATCAGATGAAGATCTGAAACACAACTACAAATAGTTAAAACTTCTTCCAATGATATAAGAATGAAATTTGGTCTTGATAAAAGTGCAAAAGCAACATTTAAAAAAAAGATATGAGTGCACCTTATTTGGAATACCGTTTTACCAATGTATGAGCTACAGCAGTTGGACACAGGTAGTGTTTTACATGATAAATCAAAATTTACAATCATATTTTACCACTCTATCTTTGCCTCAGAGTTCAACACAATGAATGCGCCATTTTTATTTTTATTTTATTTTATTTATTGATTTTGGATCTGAGAGTAAGATCTGAGTCGATGAATACTTGTTCTCTTTCACATCTGCAGACACAGCACAAGAAATCATACAGGCCTTCTCTCAAAGCTGCCTATGATGCAATCTTGGGCTACATCCTTTCTTCAAGTATAAACATATCCTCTGCAAACAGAAGTTCCCCCTTCAATTAGCATATTATAGAAATTTTTCCAGATCTTTCCTCAGTTTTAAAATATTTCCGCTATGAACAGTTTGTCCTGCTAAATAATTCCAACTACAGCTTCACCTCCTGTTCTGACAAGATGAACTTTTTGTCTACTTGTTCAGCGAGGGAAATGGCCCTCCATCCCCTCAAGTTTAACTACTTGCCCTTCTCTGTGAACACAAATTTCTTTCTGCAACTTTAATCACGGTATTCCTGTGAGATGGGGACAGAAAGAGACACCACATACCTCATGTCTTCATCCACAAAGGCTTGTTCAGTAACTTTGTACTATTTTCGAGTATTGTTTCAAATTTCAACAAAAGTGTAGCACAGAAAAGCATACTTCAGACCAGCTACATTTATGGTTAGCACCCTGATGTACAAACCAGCACTTTTATTCACTTGGTTGTTGCTGCCTAGGAATAAAAATAGTATGTGGTATACATTTTAAGTTGCACACCGTTCTTCCTCATCTCTCTTCAATTTCGATTTAAATTCATAAATAAGTTATCTTATTCTTCATGTATGTACTCATTTTCCTAACCTGTGTGTGTGTGTATATATATATATATATATATATATATATATATATATATATATATAAGTTTTGTTTGTAGTCATGTATGTCTTGTACTATAGTGGAGTTGAAAGAGCTGAATAAAATGGTCCATAGGTGGAGTCTGAAAAGATTGGATAATATGTCGTGTAATGAGAGAGCCTGTAGCAGGAGAAAAACAACTCTATGAGATGAAGAACTCCTATAAAACAAGAGACCTTTGCTGTTCACTGCAGAGAGATTACAAGGAGACAGCAGATATAATTGTGGAAGGCTAATACCTAGGCAAGGGCCAATGCAACAGAGTCATACAGGCAGGAGGCAAGGGCCAATGCAACAGAGTCATACAGGCAGGAGGCAAGGGCCAATGCAACAGAGTCATACAGGCAGGAGGCAAGGGCCAATGCAACAGAGTCATACAGGCAGGAGGCAAGGGTCAATGCAACAGAGTCATACAGGCAGGAGGCAAGGGCCAATGCAACAGAATCATAAAGGCAGGAGGCAAGGGCCGATGCAACAGAGTCATAAAGGCAGGAGCATGATACACAGGCAAGAATCTGTCCAAAAGAGCTATACAGGTGGCAGTCTGATGCCCAGATAACGGCCTGTTCAGGACAGAAATCAGAGACCTATAAAAAGAGAGAACTGTGAACCTGGAACATCAAAGAGGGCATACAGCCTGATGTGATGAAAGGTAGACTGAAATAGCCAGTGACCATACCTCTCAACTGTCCAGAATATTGCAGAATACCCTGGTTTTTTTCCATATATTTTGGGTCTGTTTCTCATAAAATTTATGTTTTTCCTGGTAAATTATTGAGATTAACAGTCATTTGAATTACAGACCGAGCGACCGCAGTGGTGCAGTGATTAGTGTTGTTGCCTCACAGCAAGAGGTTCTCCGGTTCGATCCTCGGCTGGGATGCCTTCTGTGCGGAGTCTGCATGTCCTCCCTGTGGTCGTGTGGGTTTCCTCTGAGTGCTCTGGTTTCCTCCCACATCCCAAAGACATGCTGTAGGTGGATTGGACACTCTAAATTGGCCCTAGGCATGAGTGCATGCGTGTGTGTGCCTTCTGTGGAAGGTTGGGTGCTAGGCTGGCAACTTGACACTGTAAAACTCCCCTGCCAATCATGTGGCGACCCCTAATCGGGAAAAGCAGGAAGAAGATTTGAATTGCAGACCATACTCTACAGAAAATGTTCACTAATTCAAAACCTGTATTCTAGCAAGTTTATAAGAACAGTATTTAAAATCTGTCCCTGATTTTGGCCCTTTGCCTCCCCTATATTTTTCGGTTTATCAAGAATTCTTGTGCAAGGAAGTTGAACGTATGCCAATGATATGGGCAAGGAAGGTTTGTACAACCACTGGAAATGAGACTGAAAAGAAATGCGTGCTATTACAATTTACTGAACTATATAAATCCTACTGTTTACATTTCAGCATCGGTGTATGTCCTACAACATTTCAAAAAGTTATATAATTTGCATAACACATTTAAATAAAGGCATGACTTATATGTAGCCTTTGACATTCTATGTACATGAAATATTTGTATTACATGTGGTTTGTGCACTAAAATAAACGTGATAAAGGTGGAAAATACATGCTATAAATTATCTGAGGTACAGCAGGACTGGTGCCTCAAGCCACCCCTCGACATATTTGTTTATTTCATATAGTGGAGCATCCACACATTTAACTCCAGTCTGGTGTACAAATTAATCTCAAGTTTTGACTATATTTTACTGTAATATGCATGAACAGAATTTCTTTTTTCTTCTTGTTTTTGTCACCCTGCCTGTAGCCTGAGCCGTTACTGAAAAGCATCCTTGAACTAGCCAATCAAGCTGAACAAATTAATACGTAGAAATAAATAAATAAATGATAATGTGCATGGTCTTGACCTCTGACCTATACCTTTTGCATTCATGTATGCGATTACAGTGTACAAAACTTGGAGTAAATGGAGTGACAGCACAAAGAATATCATCACAGCAAACCTTTTTGCACACTTCTTACACTGTTGGTTGCGTTTAACAAATTAAATGTTAACATATAACATGGATAATTCCAATGCTTAATCCCAAATTTCTATAATCATTTTGATATAACTGTAGCTAATAATTTAAAATACTGAACAACGTCAGCTCATCAACAAAAGATAACTTCATGAGGAATCTAGGAGATTACTCCCTGAAAAAGAATTCTTAATGTTGTTGACATAATTAGGCACACTTACAAGATCCCAAAGACAGCATATGAGAACTCCAAAGGAAGACTTTTGAAAGCAGTCAGCGTGTGTCCCTGGCCTGAAACACTTATTGAAATACTTGGAAACTGCAAAGCCCACTCAAATACACTGTAGTACTTTGTGGTTCACTGCCAGATAGTGGAGAAATATCGGCTAGTGTGTGTGTGTGTGTGTGTGCACGCACACGCGCATGTGTAAGTCAGCACAATTATGAATCAGAAGGTACTGCACTGGGTATATTCTTCCAAGATTGAGGCTGGATGAAGACAGACCATTTTCTGTTTTGTATAACAAAAAATATTGGTTTCTAATATAATGTGCAAGATCGTTTTTATTCTGATTACATGATACTAGAAGAATTGTTTACTGCTCAGAGAGAAGATTTTTTCCTTTTATATTATTTACTTATTAAGTTAATTTGATAATGGTAGAGAAAGTGGACACTGCTCAGTATCTAAATTAATTTAACTCAACTCTACAGATTAGTATCCACTCCCATGTGTCTGTGAAAATAGTATGAGGCATATACTGGCTAACAGAAAACGATCAGGAATTTCCAACTCCATGATTTTTTTTAACTAAGTAAAATGACTAGGGAACAGTAAGACCTGCTAATGAACAGTTTTTTGTACAACCTGAAGAGGAAGAGAGGGGTGACACTTGTAAGCATGGCTTCTCTGCTTGTTTTGTGTGTGTGTGTGTGTGTGTGTGTGTGTGTGTGTGTGTGTGTGTGTGTGTGTGTGTGTGTGTGTGTGTGTGTGTGTGTGTGCACGTGTGCGTCAAGCTCCAAACTGGGCATTCTGAGATTTGGAATGGTCAGTGTTATTTAATTTGAGGGACTGAGATTCCTGGTGGTCACTCTCACTGACAGGAAGCCTTCTTTTTGGCTTGCAGGTAAAGAGTTCGAAATTCGAACTGAAAGCTCAAAAACAGAGCAGCACAAATAGTTTCCTAGCAACTGAAATAAATGCAGCAGCTTTTCTTAGTGATAAAAGCAGCCTGTAGTGTTTCCAGGTCAGCAACCAGCATGTCTGCATCAGCTGTGGAAAGGTGCTTAACAGGAGCTTTGAACTCTTTTTCCTACCTCGTTGTTATTGGACTTTTAATTAGGACTTACATTTTGTAATCTGTGCACCTTTCTTTTGCTGTTTTTCAGCTGCATGTTGCTTGCATCAATTCACTTAGGTTTATGACAACACACAACAGCAAATATACACTTAAAATATGGTGGATATGTTCACTGGTACACTAGCCTCTGTCAACTTAAAAATCAGCTTTGTTACATTTGTTTTTATTGATCATTTTTTTTAGAAAAATGCTGTAGTCATACCAGGTTGTGACTGGAGGAAGTCAGTTCTAAATCTGACTGGCCTGATCAAGGTTACACTGAACACTCAAAGGATATGGTTAATTCACAAAGTTCCCGTGTCAACAAAGCTGCAAGCAATAAGATAAAGACACTTTTTATTAAACATGAACAAACTGGAGAGTTTTCATCTTGGCCATATAATGACATCATTTACAATCAAAACAGGCTTCCACTGTATGAGCACATACAGTGGTAGTATTTCTATGTCTGCTCATTTTTGTGAAGTTGTTTATGGATTCAGGTTTCCTTACACAGACCTTTCTTGTATGTCTAAATAATTTGTGAGGTAAAATGAGTAAATAGCAGCAGAGTGGGGCCTTTATTCCCTGTGGGGCACTTCATTCTTTTGTAAGGTTTTGGTTCTGTAGACACAGACTTTAATTGTTTAGACAAATAGGCTGAGGGCCTTGTCTGTGGGTGTTAACCAAGACCCCTTATGGAACAATACACACTGCATTTATGTAAAGTCCTTTTTAACAGTTAAAAATGTCTTTATTACTTATTAAATGTTCTTATTGCTTTAAATCAGTACCTAAACATAAAAGATACTTCCTCTAGAAAACAGTAAATGGAGTCCTAAGAAACTTACAAAATGCTACAGTCCTACAACTTTCTCTAAATCAAGACAGTATCCAGTTATTTTCATTTTACATTCCAGTTTTCTCTGGGATTTAGGTCTTACATTTGGCAGTCTTCTCACATGGTTAACCAATTTGTTTATTTTTCCCCCTTAGAGGTGGGCAGGGGCTTAGGGGCACATGCAGGTCTTCCACTATACAGCTTTTTCAAACAGTATTGCAGGGTACCTTTATTCTTTCAAGGAGTGAGCAATACACATCTTCCCTGTTTCAACTTCCTCAAACCAGCACAAACTTATTTTCCATTAAGTGAAAACATTTATGAGGAATTTGTTCTGGTGGACTAATTGACTCAGAGTTCTGTTCATTTTAAAACCTCAGACAGGGCAGCAAAGTTGTGATTTTATATTATCTTAGCTTCTGGACTGAGTAGCTTCCAACCATTATCCATTTTGAGACTAAGCCAGACTAACTTTTCATTGCCTCAGTTCTATGCCACATATCTCCTTTCCCAGGTCAGAACCCAGGAACTAAGTGACTGCAAAAGCCATGGTAGGGAGATAAGAGTGATCAGCAGTGCCTTGAGCTACCCCAGCCTACCGAGCAGTAGTGTAAACAAATGTCTGCAAAGCCAAAAATCCTGAAGTATCCTGCAGGTTCTTGTAGCAGTGTTGCCTGAGCTATTTCAAAGGAGCATGGTATGTGAGGAGTTGAAGGGTCTGGACAAAGATGAAGCATCATTGTGTCATAAGGGCAATTTCATGAGCAAGGATTCCTAGTCAATAATAAAGCTATATGCTCTCCAGTGGACAGCTTCCAGCATAGAAACAGGATGTCCCTCATTCTCAGCCATCTAGAAAAGTATGACCGCAGACTAACATCCCAGGCAACCATCTGAACAGTACATTACTCTTTAAGGTTTTATGTGACCAGGACGGGGTGTGCAGAAAGGTTTGCTTTCAACAATGAAAATACCCTCTTTGTTTCTATATCCATTTCATGTGTGTAAGGCACTGGACCTTGGTAAGGTCTATGAGCAGGCTGCCAAAGTTGAAAAATGGGTTGCTACCCAATGGTAGTAAGTAGTAAGTCCCAAGAAATCACCAATAGGTTATTAATGATTGGTATTAGATGACCAGTCCCAAGAAATCACCGTATCTTAGACTAATGGATAGTAAATGGTCTCCATATTTACAGTTTGAGTCTTTCTGTTCCAAGATCACAAGTGTTGTGCTTAGAGTTTCAGCACTAATCTGTCTGAGGTGAAAAGCAGGTATGACAACACCACTTTAAATCCTGATGTGTGAGCATTTTGTAAAAAAAATACCTTTCTCTCTTATATCTGATGTACGTTTCCAGATACATGCACTTAATTCAGCATGAGTTCCGCCCGTACTTTTGGCTACGGTTACTTGCTACACTTTGAACTGCTCATCTAATCATATTCAAGGTGATTAATAGGTGAGCACTTTTCACATGTGACTGATCCCAGTTCCTGTGCTTATTATGACCTATAGAAACAGACAACTTTAATAAACCCCCGTACCCGGCTCTTGTACAAATGGCACAATCTTCTGTGAATGTAAGATAGAGTAATAACACTTTTGCATTCTAACCTCTGATTAATTGTGATTGAAACCTTTTGAACTTGCATGTCTGCCTTATGTATTCTGTTCCTTGGATACCTGCTTGACTTATTCTATCATGTGGTATTGTCTGTGATGGATAGCAGGAGGTTCCAGAGCCTAAATCCACACCACTGCCACTCAGATATGTATGTAAGAGGATGACTGGCCTAAAGAGCTTATGGCAAATGGACACTATTGCTTCGAGTTATAGCCAACACCTCTCACACCCAAATAAGCTGTACACTTGTCAGCTCTACACCAGGGTTATTTATAATCACTGAGACCCCAGAATTTCACCCACCTCACTTTGAGCACAGTGTCTTATACTGCCAAATTCACAAAAGCAAATTAAATTTAACCAAACTGTTTGCCATGCACATACACACTCACAATACTTCCCAGGAAAGGCGACTGACACCCCTTCAGCTGCATTGTCCCCTTACTCATATTTGCTGTACACTGTGAGTAAGCAGACTGATAATCTGATACCAAGATCTTAGTTACCGAGAAGTCTTCTAATGAGCCGGCAAACATTATGTTTTTATACCAAGATCTTAGTTACCGAGAAGTCTTCTAATGAGCCGGCAAACATTATGTTTTTATACCAAGATCTTAGTTACCGAGAAATCTTCTAATGAGCCAGCAAACATTATGTTTTTATACCAGGATCTTAGTTACCGAGAAGTCTTCTAATGAGCCGGCAAACATTATGTTTTTATACCAAGATCTTAGTTACCGAGAAGTCTTCTAATGAGCCGGCAAACATTATGTTTTTATACCAAGATCTTAGTTACCGAGAAGTCTTCTAATGAGCCGGCAAACATTATGTTTTTATACCAAGATCTTAGTTACCGAGAAGTCTTCTAATGAGCCGGCAAACATTATGTTTTTATACCAAAATCTTAGTTACCGAGAAGTCTTCTAATGAGCCGGCAAACATTATGTTTTTATACCAAGATCTTAGTTACCGAGAAGTCTTCTAATGAGCCGGCAAACATTATGTTTTTATACCAAGATCTTAGTTACTGAGAAGTCTTCTAATGAGCCAGCAAACATTATGTTTTTATACCAAGATCTTAGTTACCGAGAAGTCTTCTAATGAGCCGGCAAACATTATGTTTTTATACCAAGATCTTAGTTACCGAGAAGTCTTCTAATGAGCCGGCAAACATTATGTTTTTATACCAAGATCTTAGTTACCGAGAAGTCTTCTAATGAGCCGGCAAACATTATGTTTTTATACCAAGATCTTAGTTACCGAAATCTTCTAATGAGCCGGCAAACATTATGTTTTTATACCAAGATCTTAGTTACCGAGAAGTCTTCTAATGAGCCGGCAAACATTATGTTTTTATAGCTGATGACCAAACAGTCTCTTTCTTCAAATGAGTGGATAGTAATAGTCATATCAATGCTGTGAGGATACACTTCACTAGAAAATAAGACAGCAGCAATAGAATTTATCAGATGAACAAATGAAAACTTTTCTCTTTTAAAATATCTGATTTTACAAACAAAACAGTATTATGTCTGAATAAAGAAACAAAAATAAAAGGATTCATATTGACAGAGTGTTGACAGGAAAAAGTCTAACTGTATCTGGAGATGTTCCAGTTACTTAAGGTGGATGACTGAAGCCTCGATATGTAAATTCCAACAAATTTATAATCCAAGAATTTTGATGTAGCTTCCATTGCCAGTTAGAATTTCCAAAGTTTGAACAAAAGTTTCACAGCAACAGAAAGAAAAAGGTCAAAAAGGACAACAGCAGATCTGACTTAGTACCCTCTTCTATAGTTAGAGATATTTCAAAGCCGTAAAAGTTACAGATATCAATAGAAAACAGGACATCAGTGTGCCCCTTAATCTAAGTGGTGTTCCAACAGGTGAGTAAACCCTGGTTAAACAGTGAGGACATCAGTGTGTCTCTGTATCTACATGGGATTCCAACAGATGAGTAAACCCTGGTTAAACAGTGAGGACATCAGTGTGTCTCACATCTGTAAGGGATTCCAACAGGTGGGTACACCCTGGTTAAACAGTGAGGACATCAGCGTGTCTCTGCATCTGTATGGGATTCCAACAGGTGGGTACACCCTGGTTAAACAGTGAGGACATCAGTGTATCTCTGTATCTATGTGATGTTCCAATGGTTGGGTAAACCCTGGCTAAACAGTGAAGACATCAGTGTGTCTCTGTATCTACATGGGATTCCAACAGGTGAGTAAACCCTGGTTAAACAGTGAGGACATCAGTGTGTCTCTGTATCTACATGGGATTCCAACAGGTGAGTAAACCCTGGTTAAACAATGAAGACATCAGTGTGTCTCGCATCTGTATGGGATTCCAATAGGTGGGTACACCTTGGTTAAACAGTGAGGACATCAGCGTGTCTCTGCATCTGTATAGGATTCCAACAGGTGGGTACACCCTGGTTAAACAGTGAGGACATCAGTGTATCTCTGTATCTATGTGGTGTTCCAACGGTTGGGTACACCCTGGTTAAACAGTGGGGATATCAGTGTGTCTCTGCATCTGTATGGGATTCCAACAGGTGGGTACACCCTGGTTAAGTGGTAAGGACATTAGTGTATCTCTGTATCTATGTGGTGTTCCAGTGGTTGGGTACACCCTGTTTAAACAGTGAAGACATCAGTGTGTCTCTGTATCTTACATGGGATTCGAACAGGTGAGGAAACCCTGGTTAAACAGTGAGGACATCAGTGGTCTCTGCATCTGTATGGGATTCCAACAGGTGGGTACACCCTGGTTAAACAGTGAGGACATTAGTGTGCCTCTCAATCTAAGTGGTGTTCCAACGGTTGGGTAAACCCTGGTTAAACAGTGAAGACATCAGTGTGTCTCTGTATCTACATGGGATTCCAACAGGTGAGTAAACCCTGGTTAAACAGTGAGGACATCAGTGTGTCTCGCATCTGTATGGGATTGTCAGAAGGTAATAATTGGAAGCACTGACAAGTATAAAAGGAACAAGGATAGATAATTTAATTTATATCTGAAGAAGCGTGCAAGAAGCACGCGAAAGCGCTCATTCTTGTATATGTCATCGTTTGGAATAAAGGATATTTGTGAAGGAACAAGTGCTCTCGTGGTGTATCCTGCTTAGTTACTTTCTGTGATCTGTATGGGATTCCAAAAGATGGGTACACCCTGGTTAAACAGTGAGGACATCAGCGTGTCTCTGCATCTGTATGGGATTCCAACAGGTGGGTACACCCTGGTTAAACAGTGAGGACATCAGTGTATCTCTGTATCTATGTGGTGTTCCAACGGTTGGGTACACCCTGGTTAAACAGTGAGGATATCAGTGTGTCTCTGCATCTGTATGGGATTCCAACAGGTGGGTACACCCTGGTTAAGTGGTAAGGACATTAGTGTATCTCTGTATCTATGTGGTGTTCCAACAGTTGGGTACACCCTGGTTAAACAATGAGGACATCAGTGTGCCTCTCAATCTAAGTGGTGTTTCAACGGTTGGGTAAACCCTGGTTAAACCGTGAAGACATCAGCGTGTCTCTGCATCTGTATGGGATTCCAACAGGTGGGTACACCCTGGTTAAGTGGTAAGGACATTAGTGTATCTCTGTATCTATGTGGTGTTCCAACGGTTGGGTACACCCTGGTTAGACAGTGAAGACATCAGTGTGTCTCTGCATCTGTATGGGATTCCAACAGGTGGGTACACCCTGGTTAAGTGGTAAGGACATTAGTGTATCTCTGTATCTATGTGGTGTTCCAACTGTTGGGTACACCCTGGTTAAACAGTGAAGACATCAGTGTGTCTCTGTATCTACATGGGATTCCAACAGGTGAGTAAACCCTGGTTAAACAGTGAGGACATCAGTGTGTCTCTGCATCTGTATGGGATTCCAATAGGCAGGTACACCCTGGTTAAGTGTTAAGGACATTAGTGTATCTCTGTATCTATGTGGTGTTCCAATGGTTGGGTACACCCTGGTTAAACAGTGAGGACATCAGTTTATCTCTGTATCTATGTGGTGTTCCAACAGTTGGGTACACCCTGGTTAAACAGTGAGGACATCAGTGTGTCTCTGCATCTGTATGGGATTCCAACAGGTGGGTACACCCTGGTTAAGTGGTAAGGACATTAGTGTATCTCTGTATCTATGTGGTGTTCCAACTGTTGGGTACACCCTGGTTAAACAGTGAAGACATCAGTGTGTCTCTGTATCTACATGGGATTCCAACAGGTGAGTAAACCCTGGTTGAACAGTGAGGACATCAATGTGTGTCTGCATCTGTATGGGATTCCAACAGGTGGGTACACCCTGGTTAAGTGGTAAGGACATTAGTGTATCTCTGTATCTATGTGGTGTTCCAACGGTTGGGTACACCCTGGTTAGACAGTGAAGACATCAGTGTGTCTCTGTATCTACATGGGATTCCAAAAAGTGAGTAAACCTTGGTTAAGTGGTAAGGACATTAGTGTATCTCTGTATCTATGTGGTGTTCCAACGGTTGGGTACACCCTGGTTAAACAGTGAGGACATTAGTTTATCTCTGTATCTATGTGGTGTTCCAACAGTTGGGTACACCCTGGTTAAACAGTCAGGACATCAGTGTATCTCTGTATCTATGTGGTGTTCCAACGGTTGGGTACACCCTGATTAAACAGTGAGGACATCAGTGTGTCTCGCATCTGTATGGGATTCCAACAAGTGGGTACAGCCTGGTTAAACAGTGAGGACATCAGTGAGTCTCTGTATCTACATGGTGTTCAAATAGTTTGGTACACCCTGGTTAAACAGTGAGGACATCAGTGTGTCTCTGCATCTGTATGGTGTTCCAACAGTTGGGTACACCCTGGTTAAACAGTGAGGACATCAGTTTGTCTCTGTATCTACATGGTGTTCAAATAGTTTGGTACACCCTGGTTAAACAGTGAGGACAACAGTGTGCCTCTGCATCTGTATGGGGTTCCAACAGGTGGGTACACCCTGGTTAAACAGTGAGGACATCAGTGTGTCCCTGTATCTATGTGGTGTTCCAAAAGGTGGGTACACCCTAGTTAAACAGTGAGGACATCAGTGTATCTCTGTATCTATATGGTGTTCCAATGGTTGGGTACACCCTGGTTAAACAGTGAGGACATCAGTGTATCTCTGTATCTATATGGTGTTCCAACGGTTGGGTACACCCTGGTTAAACAGTGAGGACATCAGTGTATCCCTGTATCTATGTGGTGTTCCAACGGTTGGGTACACCCTGGTTAAACAGTGAGGACATCAGTGTATCTCTGTATCTATGTGGTGTTCCAACAGTTGCGTACACCCTGGTTAAACAGTGAGGACATCAGTGTATCTCTGTATCTATGTGGTGTTCCAATGGTTGGGTACACCCTGGTTAAACAGTGAGGACATCAGTGTATCCCTGTATCTATGTGGTCTTCCAATGGTTGGGTACACCCTGGTTAAACAGTGAGGACATCAGTGTATCCCTGTATCCATGTGGTGTTCCAATGGTTGGGTACACCCTGGTTAAACAGTGAGGACATCAGTGTATCCCTGTATCTATATGGTGTTCCAACTGTTGGGTATACCTTTGTTAAGCTTTGAGTATGTCTCTAAATGCTTGCAATACTGATCAAATGTCCTATGCCTGTCTAGGAGAAAGTTGCCATGTCACTGTTAATACATTCACTGAAGTGTCAGATAAAGCTTCAGTAGGAAAATCTATTGTATTATCCCCCATTAATTCCTGCAACTTACTGCATATACTAAGAACCAATCAACTCTATTGTGTTAGGTTTTTGTCATTTGAACATAGTAAAGTCTGTGTTTCTTTTCCTGGCTGGCAACTCCAAGGCATACTTAACATTGCTTACCTTCCTTGCAATACTGCAAGCTGCCTTATATGCTGCCAGAAACCTATTTGCTTTACAGGAATAAATGCCCTTACCTATTGTCTTCCACTCACTGTCAGGTCATACCTAAACTTTTGCTGCTGTCAAGTTCATTAACTCGCTATTCTCATGTTATTTCGTGTCTTAAAAATGTGGCATGGCATTCCATTCCTTATGAGTAGATTCTTCACACACGTCCGTTAAAAAAGTCCTAAAATGCAGCTGAGGGATAGCAGGACTTGCTCTTCCTCCACTCCTGGAAAAAAATACAATTTGTTCTGATTTTATCCTGTATTAACTACTGCAGCTTTTCTTTCCTTACAAGCTGATATTCGATGATTTCTCTCTCATTGCTGCGTCATGACGTCTGACTGTGTTATATCCGTGCACGTACGTATGTCATTCTTCTGATCGACACTCTGTCTCAGTTCTCTACGTACGATGCTCTCATATTGTTATCATTACGTTTTGCTGAATGTGTGCTGCTAATATGCATTTATAAATTGTTGAATTTTCTGCTTATTTTCGACTGTATAACGGTTTGAAAACTGAATTGTAAAATCTTATTTATACTTTCGTGTAAATTCATGTGGTGCTTTTCTCTCCCGGCTTCTGTTGAAAAGGGGCTCACTCTGTCCAATCTGATTATCCTGGTAAACAAATTATAGTAACTAGTAAAATAATAAACTATCATAAATCCAGTGCAGATCTACTGCCTCAACAGAATCACGTTGCATATGCCTTCTTGTCCTCTATAGATATTAAAAGCCCAGAGATTTGGGGAGATGGCTTTCTTCTAGTCATAGACCCCTCATTAGGCAATTTTACTACACAAGGAGATCCAGAACCGACATCATGATAAATCTTAAAAGGATCATAGAATCCCAACAGTTAAAATCCAAGCATTGTGTTATTTATCAATAGTCACATTAGCATATTTTTAATACTGCATTACTACAATCCCTTCTAACAAAGTTTACTCACTCATTTATAGGCTTTGTTTCCTTCTCCCAACCCCCCAATTAGGAGTATGGCTAGCATCATCCATCAACAGAATCTTCACTGGCACTCATTTACAATGAAATAAAAAAGTACAGTGACAAGCCATACCATTTAATTTCAACAAGAAATAGAACAAATGGCATTTGCTGCATGGGGTGCAAACCCCCCCCTACACCACCATATTCCTCATCTCTAAATATACTAATATTGTGGTTGTGCAACAGTGTGGGTAAGGAGAAATGTCCTTATTCCCATGGTCCCACAATCTCACTATTTCCAGTGCCCAAGTTTTGACAAAACTGGGACTCAACTAAATAAAACAGAACACCAGTCCTGATGAAACCCTGTTCCAACTGTATGTGTTCTCCCTCATATGAACACCTTAAACATAACAGACAAACTATACACCAAAGCACAATTCTGCAGCTGTACCAAGGCATTTTCTTCAGCCATACTATATACTTGGATTTACACCTCCGTAATAGTATCTCCCATTGGTTCTGCACCGACTTCCATAATATTAGAAATTTTTGTAAAGGGAATCATACCATTTTGTGAACCGTTAGTGCTAGATAACAAACACATAGTAACACAAAGACATACACGGAGGCTCTAATAAAAAACTTACCGAAACAACAGAGGCTCCCAAAGCAGACATCCAAGAAAACACCATCTCATAACTCTGCACAAGCAACACATAGTACACAAAGTCAGTGTGCCAAACAATCACAGCCCTTAAGGTGAAACACCATGCCTGATACACTAGTAATAGGTGACTCTATAGTCAGACACACTGACGTCCCGCTTACCAGGCTGAACAAAGAGAGGGTAACGGTGAGCTGCCTGTCGGGAGCTAGGATCCGCCACATAACACAAGCACTCAGGTCACTCCAAAGCAAGTACAAATATGACTCCGTCATTATCCATGCCGGCGTGAATGACCTGAGACGTACCTCCTTGGACTACATGAAAACAGACATAGAGGAGCTCTCTGATTATGTAGCCCAGGCCGGTATGACCCTGACCCTGAGCAGCATCTTGCCCTCACCAAGAATGATGCCACAATACAAAGACAAGATGATCAGCTTTAATAATTGGCTCAATTACTGGTGTCATTCTAGGGGGATCCAATGTCTGTCTGCTTGGGATGACATGCTGGACAAGCCACGCTGCTTCGCAAGGAATGGCTTGCACCTGTCACCACTGGGCTTCCGGATATTGGCTAAGGCTCTTGCCACCCTCATAGTGCCTTTTTTAGGCAAGGCTCAAAAGACAAACCCACCACCTTAGAAAACAATAAAGGAAAAAAACTAAGGGTAATGTTGCTCAACGCCAGAAGTCTAAATCTCAAGATGCAGGCTCTCGAAGCACTCCTCAGTATGGAGAGCATCGATGTCTGTGCAGTAACTGAAACCTGGTTCAAGGCTCCTGAGAGCACCCCAGCCCTACCAGGTTATACCTCGTATCATGCATTTCGGCCCCAAAACCTGGGCTGAACCACAAAAGGAGGAGGAGTGTCCATATTCATTAAAGACACCCACACCTCCAGGTTAGTGGCAACGCACGAAGCATCGGAGACCATCCATGTGCAACTAACCATAGGAAAAACTGCTATACAACTTGTAGCATGCTACAGACCACCATTGCAATCTCAGGAACTCCATTCAACCTTCCTGAAGACAATGGAGGATATGAATGTCTCACCAAATATCATCATATTGGGAGACTTCAACTACCCAAACATAGACTGGATGCATTACTCAAGCCCCAGCACCCTAGCCCAAAGGTTCCTGGAATTCATCAACTCAAATGCGATGGAACAACTAGTCACCTCCCCCACAAGGGGAAATAATATACTTGACCTGATCATCACAAACATGGGGACAAAATGCTCAACACTGGAAGTATACCCCTCACTAGTGAGATCAGAACATAAACTAATAACCCTAGATATTCATATCCCACCTCCACCCCCAGCACAAAAGACCACAGTGAGAAACTTCTCAAAAGCTGACTTTACACTCCTTAGGACTGAAATGGTATCCTTCAAGCCCCCTGGGCCAGTGGAAACCACATCCCACACTGCTGAATCCTTCACAAATGCTTTCTACGGGCATCTCCAAGAATGCATGGATCATGCAATCCCAAATAAAACCAAGACCCTTTCCACCAAAGGCAGGCATCATATCTGGTGGACCCCAGCCATAAACAAACTTTATAACAAGAGAAGGAAGCTACTGCAAGACAGAGCAAAATCCCATAAAGGGAAGGCATCCCTGATCAGCACTAGCAAAAAACTACGTTCGCTAATAAAATTGTCAAAGGCCAACTTCGAGAGAAAAATTGCTAAGGACACTAAAGATAATCACAAGGCCTTCTTCAGTTATGTTAGAAACCTGGGTGGAAACCCTCAGATATGCACAGAGTTAGTTCGTAATGGCAAAAAATACACCGAACCCACAGATATTGCCAACATACTGGCAAACAGGTTCAGTGCAAATTTCTCCCCTCCCTCTCCCCCAAAAGATGAAATAAATATCTCAGCTGAATGCAACCTTCCTGAAATCTCAGATGTCCAGGTGAGAGCTGCCCTCAGCAAAGCTAAAAATACAGCATCCATGGGACCTGACGGTGTCCCGGGTTGCCTGCTACGTGAACTCCTAGAGGAGCTAAACCCACACATAAGAACGCTGTCTAATCTTAGCCTTGCTACAGGATACGTCCCTGAACACTGGCGTACAGCTACAGTGGTCCCACTCCACAAAGGTGGCACCTCTACAGACCCTGGAAACTACCGCCCCATAAGCTTGACCAGCCTGGTCTGCAAAGCTATGGAAAGGATCATTATGGAACTCATAAACAACGACATCGGGGACCTACAGACAATTGACCCTACCCAGTTCAGCTTTGTAAAAGGCAGATCCTGTCTTTTAAACCTGGTGGACTTTTTTGAAACAGTCACTAGAGCCATCGATGAAGGCAAAGCAGTTCATACAGCCTACCTGGATCTGGCAAAAGCCTTCGACACAATACCTCACTCAGGCATCATCGACAAGCTCAACAGCTTAAATGTAAACCCGTTTGTCACAAGATGGGTTGCAAACTGGCTAAAGGACAGAACCCACAAAGTCAGAATAGCTGGAGCTATGTCAGACTCTAAGCCAGTCACAAGTGGAGTCCCACAGGGCTGTGTCTTGGGACCCCTCTTGTTTGGCATTTATTTCTCAGATGTGCAGGCAAACATAGGGGGGTTGTGGCTGACAAAGTTCGCAGACAACTGCAAACTAGGCACCATAGTCGACACACCAGCTGACATATGCATCCTCCAGAAGGGCCTCACAGAAACAGACGACTGGTGCCAGAGTCATGGCCTTAAACTAAATGCCAAAAAATGTATAGTCATCCCCTTTGGAAAAAACAAAGTACCCACAAATTACCACATAGGTGGTAATCCATTAAGTACGGAAAAAGTAATCAGAGACCCGGGGACCCAAGTTGACAGTGGCCTCTCATTTGACACCCACATCGCCAAAGTGGTTAGAAAGACCTTCTACCTTGCTCACCTTATCATGAAGGGATTCATATCCAGATCAAAGGATGTCATTGTACCCTTATATTCCTCCCTTATCAGGCCTATGATTGAGTACAATGCCCCATTTGGTATGTACCTCACCCAGCACCTGCAGCAGCTGGAGAGACCCCAAAAGTACCTTACCTAGAGGATCAAGGGTCTCCAGCATATGTCATACGCTGCCAGACTGAAAAAGCTCCAGCTCTATTCAGTAGCATACCGCCTGCTCAGAGGTGATCTGTGCCTTACGTACAAGGCCATGTCCAATTCAGAATGAATGGACATGCTCCACCTCAAAAAATCCAAATCCATCAGAGCCACGAGAGCTAAAGATCTAAACCTCAGCACAAATATGAATAGGACATGCTGGAGGGACAGATTCATAACCCAGAGGCTTCCCACACTCTGGAACAGGATACCTGTCCATGTTAGGCAGAGCCCCTCACTGACTCTCTTCAAGAGAAATCTGGACGAATGGATGGGTGATTGTAGGTTTACCCTGAGGGTCATCTCTGTGTCATTGCTAGATAGAGGCACAGTAAACTAAATTTAATTTAAATTGTACACTTTTGTATTATTACATGGGGTGGCGAAAGCCACATACACTTTGGCTAGGCTTATAAATGCCCTAGGGCAGATAGCCTAGTACTATACTATGAAACTATGAAACTAGATCCAGTGATGTTGGTTCCTTTGCTCAGTATTCAGTTTCTGCAAATGTACAGCTTCTTGCCATATTTTTGTAGGATTTCTGTTTCAGTGTATGTGATTCTAATGTACGCAGCTCTTTGCATATGACTATGTTGTTGTGAGGATTTTGTATGTTTTTGTAAATGGTGTTCTTTGATATTTCTATTTTGGACTATCATTTTATCTGTAAGTGCAGTTTGAGTTTCTTTTTGATGATGGTTAGGTGTTTCAGAGTTGGTGTGGGGACACGCTGCAACAGGATACTCTTGATCCACTCACAGCTATATGACTGTAGAGTTAGTATATTTAAGTAAAGAGGTGGGAGAAGTCCCCCTTATGGGGATGTAGGGGGTTTGTCACCCTGCATTTTTTTTCTCAGTGTTTGAATGCATTTACACTTGATTTAGTATAGTCAGTGTTCCAATGTTTGTGGGTCCATTTTTTTTGTGTTCATTGTTCTATAATGGATCCCTTTAAAGTAGTGATTCAAGGGTATGTAACATCATACACTGTGCACATAAGGAAACAGTAGGGATTTCCAAAAGAGCTAAACTACAAGGTTGATTAAAAAGATTGCAGACCCTTTTGGAGTGTGGCACCAAGGCAAATGCACTAAGGCTTCTGCACAAAACCTGATCTACCTGCACTAAGAACTTCAATAAATCTGGCAGAACTTCAATAGGTCTGGCAGAACTTCAGTAGATCTAGCTAGGATGCATATGATAGGTGACTTGTGAAAATCAGAAAAAGCTTTTCACCTATAAATATCATAAAAAACTATTTGAAAAATTGATTTTTGATATTTTACTGTACATGGAGAAAATGCAAAGAAATAAATGCAGCATTTATGAACTATAACTACTAATATATCGTAATGGTTACCAGAGAACCAGTTAGCCTTAGAATCAGATCTGTGGGTTCAAGTCTCCCCAGCCAAGCACACAAGGCTTTTGTGAAAGACATCTGTCTTAAAGAAAAATTCAAGCATTTGCCAACCACAGACCCCAGACTCAGATGGGATTGTCTAAGTCATTCTACAAATGGCTGAGTGAGGTTGTACCTTTACATCCTGCTTGCTATAAAGAAACCAAAAAAGAGCCATAAAGATGACAGAGTGGACTATTAAGGCTAAGAAAGAAATCATGTATTATTACTGTTGTGCAAGAAGCCCAGAATTTCTGAATAGAAGATATTCAAAAAGATTATGAGAGAAATTAGAGGAAAGAAAATACCTGCACAAGAAAAACTGTCAAAAGCATCAAATGCAAATTTGTGTTCATTAATACAACAGATCCATGAAAAACATTATATAGACCAAGAAACCTTGGGTCGTTTGAAAAAAGAAGTGACAGAGGGAGTAAGAAAATATAAACAACAAAACCTGGAAATTTTTGAAAGGCATGAAAAAGAAACATGGACATGGGAAAGAAAGTGAGATTGGAAACAAAGCCTCTTTATGACCCTGTTTAAGCGTAGCCTGAATGACTGTATGGGAAACTGTAAATTCCTGCCGGGGATTTCACCTATGACCCTCCTAGATATGGGCAGTCATTGCTAACTAAGATCTTGAGTTTAGGCAGGATCCTTTGTATTAGGTTTCTCTAGTATTATATTGGGCACACACGGCTAGGCTTGTAAAGACCTTCAGGTCAATAGCCCAGTAACCACCTATGAACCTATATGGTGTAATATTTATGCAAAGGAGAATGGCAAACTAATCAATAGAAAAAAGCCCAAAGATATTTGAAAAGACATACAGGCAAAGGTACCCAGATATGGAAAATGTCACAATACAAAAAATAGGCAAACAAAGGAGGAACGTAGAACAGAAGATTAGTGAAGCAGAAGTTAATCAAATAGAAGCTGAAGTTATGGAGCGCCTCAAAATTCAACTCTGGTAATGTCATAGCATGATGAAACAATGAGTCCCCAAAGTGAGAAGAAAAAGGTGAAGCAGGAGACATGATCTGAAGAAGAAATATGGACATGGGAAAGAAAAAGAGATTTAATATGGTGTAATATTTATGTAAAGGAGAAAGCAAAGCTAATCAATACAAAAAAACACCACCAAAGATATTTGAAGAGAAATACAGGCTTAGGCGTCCAGACATGAAAAATTTTACAATACAAAAAATAAGAAGATAAAGATGGAAAGTAGAAAAGATAATCAGAAATGGAGACATTAAAGAAATAGAAACAGAGGTTATGGATTACCTGTGAAGTGAAGCATTTAGTCTAGAAAATCAAACTCTGGCAACATCACAGCATGATGGAACAATAACTCCCCAAATTAAGGAGAAACAGGTGGAACAGGAAGCATCTGATCAGTTGCCATTGCCATATGAAGATACTCTGGAGCCTTCAGTAGGAACCTGTCCGAACATTCAGTTGGAGTCGCACTGCAAGGGAAGGAACAGGAAATGATGGCAACTCTGACACAATCAATGTTGTGGAGTGATAGGCCAGTCAGTTCCCATATGAACAAATGTAAAATATTTATAACTATATTTATATATTTTTATTTATTTATTTATTTATATTTACATTTATAAATACCCATATTAACAAATGTAAAATAAATAAAAATGAAACAGCAATGGATGATGCAGGATCCAGCTGAAGAGAATCCGTCACAGGAAGATGTTCTGGAACTTTCTGTAGAATGTCCGCAGGAAATAGAGAACAAAGAATGTGCCTTCAGTTTAGAAGAAAATGATCTAAGGGAAGAGTTGCTTGATTTAACAGAGGTGGATAGACATATTATTACAATGAAAGAAATGGATTACAGAAACTCAATAAGACCCAAAATGTTAGAAGTCTGATAAAACAAATGAACACAGTAATGAAGACTATTAACAGAAATGCATGTGGTATAACTGAAATAAAAAGGATATATTACTGTGCAGCTAAATTAATAGCAGATAAAGTATTACCACAAAAACATGGGGCAGTGAGGGAAAGGAAGGGGATAAATCAAATACTATCATGGAAGTATCGAACAGACAAAACTATAAGCAGTTATGACAAGAAGTGTCACTGTTAGAAGAGTACAGAAGAAGGAATAGTTCAAGAAAGCTACTTAGTAAAATAGATTTGATAAGAGCAAAGCGCAGTATCAGAACAGACCAGGAGCTATCGTACACTTCTTCTTTTGGCTTCTCCCGGTTAGGGGTTGCCACAGCGGAACACCGGTCCGCTAATGATTGGCAGTAGATTTTTTTTTACGGTGCCAGCTCGACGCCCAACCTTCAACGAAGGCACGCCCATTCTATGCATGTCTTTTGAACGCCACTTGAGCACGGGGAGGACATGTAGACTCCACACAGAAGGCACTCCAGCCGAGAATCAAACAGTAGAACCTCTTGCTGTGAGGCGACAATGCTACCGCTGTACCACCATGGTAAAGAACACTATTGCAAATAATAAACTAAAGATATCAGCACAGGCAGAAAAACTTAGAAGATATGCAGTTTTGGGGTGATTGACTGGCCCCAAAATATATTGGATCAGTTGGACAAGAAAACAGGAAAAGCTCTTCATGCTTATCAAATGATTTTTAAAAATCAATGTATACCAAGATTATATATTTCCCGTTCTAAAGGAGGTATGGCCCTCCTCGAAACTGATTACTTGTATAGTACTGCAGTCATAGGACTGCATACATATCTGCTGCCCTCACAAGATCCAAACAGAGTGAAAGTTTTAAAAAATGAGGAGAAAAAGTCCAAGATGACGTCCCTACTCAGCTTAGCAGAAGCATATCGACATCAAGCAGGAATGGAAATCAAACCAGAAGTAGATAAAAACAGGCAGCGACTGAATGTGCCAAAAAACAAAAGAAAGAATATAAGGTGAAGGACCAGATGAGAAGGCAAGAAATGTGGTAAAGGCACAAATATAGTTGCAAGTACAGAAAACACCTGGCTCAACCTCATGTTGATCAGGATCTGATACAGGAATGGTTAAGGAGAAGTGAATTTAAACCAGAAGATGAAAGGTTAATATTGGAGGCCCAGGACAGTGGACTATGTACATGATGATTTACAATGTCCAATAAACGTGTGGGAGAAACAGACAAATGCAGGTCTTGTAAACTAATAGCAGAAGGACTATATACTGAAAGGCATAATAACGTGGCAAGACTGTTGCAATGGGGATTGTGCAAACATTACAGTACTGAAGTAGCTGAGAAGCATTGGAAACATGAGCCACAAAGCATTACAGGGAATGATAAAATGTATATCACATGGGATCACCTATCACCAACAGTTCAAAGAATAGATGCGAGAAAACCAGATGTATTAGTCCAGAAAAAGAAGACAAAAGTAGCATTGATCATTGAAATTGCTACACCCAGTAATTACAGTGTCCTACATACAGAGAGGCACAAAGTCATAAAATACCAAGATTTGCAGGCAAAAATGAGAGCAATGTGGAAGAAGGATATCCAGACCGTTCCAATAGTAGAAGAAGCAACAGGTCCAATAAAAAAGAAATTTACAGTTGAATTTATATATGCTACTAATACATGTGACTCTGTTTGAATTGCAGAAGGAGTCAGTTCTGGGCACATTGCAGGTGCTGCAAACAGCACTTTTGGCTAACATCAAAGACTGAAACAATACTAATTTCACAAACTTGTTAAAAATATTTTGACTTAGGAATGTGGTCCATTCCCATCATGGTATTAAAAACCCAAAAACTTGGAGAAATTAAACAATGAGAAACCTTCTTCTACAAAGTATGTTCCTTTCTCCTTAAATAAGGCCATGATTATGGTTCCCCCAAAACAGAGCGGTGTCAAGCTTCAGGCTCATTTTATTAATTTAATTTTATTTATTAATTTCTGACTTAGTATTCCTTACAAAGACATTACCCTTGTGCTTTTCACCAACCACGTTGCCACACATTCCTTACAAAAATATTACCATCATGCTTTTCACCAACCACGTTGCCACACATTCCTTACAAAAATATTACCATCATGCTTTTCACCAACCACGTTGCCACGTTGTCTCTTAAACACTAACAGATGGGTTGCCAACTGGCTCACAAACTGGTCACACACTATCAAAGTGGGTGACTCTACATCAACCAGCAAACCTGTCACCAGCGGGGTGCCACAAGGGTCAGCGCTGGGCCCCCTACTGTTTGGTATGTACTTCTCAGAAGTTCAGGCAAAAACTAAGGGGCTGTGGCTGACCAAGTTTGTGGATGACTGCAAACTGGGTGCAATTATTGAATCCTCAAATGATGTCAGTATACTCCAGGAGAGTCTTACACAGACCAACAACTGGTGTCTTAGTCACAGTCTTAAGCAAACTAAATGCAAAGAAATGCATCATCATTCCCTTCGGTAAAACAATGTTCCTTCACACTATCAAATTAACAACAATACCCGAAGTACCAACAAGGTTGGAAGGGATCTGGGATCACAAGTAGACTGTGACCTTAACTTTGACCACCATTTGTCTACTGTAGTAAGGAAGGCTTCTGCATACACACTTGATTAGTAAACGCATCACCTTGAGAGCAAAGGAGGTTATACTCCCCTCTATAGTCATCACTAATCAGGCCCACAATTGAGTATAAAACCCCTTTTAGCATGTACCACACAAAGCACCTGCAACAATTGGAGAGAGCTCAGAGGTTTCTAACAAAGAAGATCAAGGGACTCCAGCACGTGCCTTACACAGACCGACTAATGTCCCTGTCACTATACTCAGTATCATATAGACTTCTTAGGGGAGACTTATGCCTGGCTTACAGAGCAATCTGCGACCCAAACCTAATAAATTTGCTGCACAGCCGTAAATCAAACGGGACTAGAGCGACCTGTTCCAGGGACATAAATATGGTCTGCGACTTGAATAGGATGCGCTGGAGGGACAGATTTGTCTCCCAGCAACTGCCACGTCATTGGAATAGGCTGCCAATTCATGTAAAGCAGAGTACCTTTATGACACTGTTCAAAAGGAACCTAGATGAGTGGATGGGGGCACCGTAAATTCTTACCGGGATAGCACCCACAACCCTCCTAGACATGGCCAGCCATTACTAAATACAATCCTGGGTATTGACTAGAGTATCTATTGTATTACATTGGGATGAAATGGCTAGGCTTGAAGTGATCTCCAGGATATTAGCCTAGTAACCTCCTGTGATTCTATGATCCTATAAGACCAAACTTGGTTTATAAAAGGGAGAAAAAGTATGAATCCCAGCATACTTTATTTGACCTGATGGGACCAGACATGCTCAGGTTACTCTGCTGGGAATCTGTATCTCTGGATTTGAGACAGGCCCACAGGTCTGGAGGACGACCCTATTTCCAACGCATTCAAAATATTTTTGGCTTTGGTCTCAGTCTACATAAATGGATACATTTACTGCATACTACATCTCTCTGAAAAGACTCCATCAAATAAGGAGCTGTCTTAGTCCTGTACTGAGAAACCAGGCAAGGGTTACCTCTTATCCCTGTTCCTCATTCCAATTCACCTTGTGTAGTCACGTAAAGAATGTCATCAATATCCTTTCTTTAGATCGACATGTTTGAACCTTAAGCACTTTTATATGTTGGTTGTTTAGTCACAATATCAAACATTGCATTATTTGTACCACACACGTTGCAGATGTCTAAACAATTCAGTGCAGTTTTGAGCTATCCTTAAGCAGACTGAAGTCATTTTTCCTTCAATGTAATTTTGTAAACCTGCTCCTGTTTTTTTTCTAGACCTGCAATGTAAAACAGACAGAAATGAAACTGCCAGACTCATTTGTTTAAACTTAAAATCTCAGCTGCTAAATGGACTCTCTTTCTGTCTTTTATGGGGTGCTCAGGTACTGTAAAAATTGTGTTTTTGCCTTCTTCTTCGCCTCTCCCATCAGTTTAGCTCAGTAAATCAATATAAGGCTGCAGCAGAAGGAGACCCTCCCCCCAGACCTGCAAGCACTTCCTCCTTGGCAAGGCTTTGAGTGCCCCAGTTTTGTCCATCTATCAAATAAGTTTCTTTCTGGTTTGATATAATGAAACTAGTGGTTTCTACAAGCAGTGTGGACAGCTGTGGAAGACAAGAACAGGCTTAAATATTCCCTTTGCATCAGGCAGTAACGTAGGCCCGACTGAGAGAAAAAGTGTTTGACTACACAATCATCAAAAAAAAGCTGTAAAAACACAACACACCAGCAAAGCAACAATAGCCAACCAATGCGTGTTCTCTACAAGAGGCCTATCTCACTCCCCCTGCTACTTACATATATATATATATATATATATATATATATATATATATATATACACACACACACACAAAACTATCACTGGCATTTTGTGTTTATATGACTATTCAATTTGCTTGTGCCATTAGTCAATCTGTTTGAAGTGAAAAGTCATTCACTACTGTGACCCTTATCCTGGGTATCAGGAACAGCTGGTTTAGGTCCCACAAGGTTACAGGTTACAGGGAGATTAATGAAACATCTGTTGTTACACAGTCTGTGGAAGAAGCTTGGTATATTAACAGAAGAACAAACTCTATACTGGGAAACATGCCACGGACATTACTAATGTAGAGATATTGTCTTTATTTATATTTGTCTATGGAACTTTTCTAACCGGGCCTCATTTGAAAATGGGATTTATTCCTGGTTAGACTTTTTTGGTGATCAAATGTCAAATAAATAAAACAAATAAATAAAAGTTGACAGAATGTTCATTTTCAACCTCTGTTCTGGAAGCATTCCTGCTTTGGTCTTGTGGGAGATATTGGACAGAAAGAAATGTTAGCCAACAAACAAGTGGGACAAACTGTGTTTTCTTCGGATTAAAAAAAAGTGTAACAAATGTTTTGAAAAGGTAACTGTTTTTTTTCTCCTGTATACACTCCTAAATGATGCCAGCAGTTATCTAAACACTATTGTCATGAGATAAGCATCATCTTAACCTGCTGGCATTATGATAAACCAAAAGACTTCTTTTTTCATATGGTCAAGGGCTATCCTGTTGCAAAAGTCCTATAGGAACATTCTTCAGTCTCTTTAGGTCTTTGTTAGGCAAGTCTGAATATAACACAAACAATAACTCACCACTGTCCATTTTTTGTTTTATAAGGGAGGAAAACTGTTATAAACTTGAGGTAAAATATCTTATGAAGTCAGTCAAAATCTTAAATTGCACTCGCTGCATGTTTCCCTATTCTAAGAACCCAAATTGGCCCAAGAAGTGTAGCACTGATTTAAGTTTTTCTTCTTGTAACTACGGACCAGTTTTGTAAGCTTCTCAGTGTCTGGTGTGTGCAACTCTGAGTAGGTCACTTTACCAGATACTGCTCCCAGGTTGTCTCTGCAAAGGGTTGTTGTCCAGTGGGCATACAGTTCAAAAATCATTTTTTCAGGAAAAAAGCCCACAAGAAGTGTATGTAATATTATCTGATCACTAACCAGTAAGGAAAACTCCTTCTGTCACACATTTAACTTGTCCGTGTTACTTCATTAATAGATTATATTGGGAATAACAGAAAAAGGGCTACTGCTAACCTTCAGCAGTGATTGCACATCATTTTTCCCCAGACAAATTTAACCACTGTATTCTTCCTCTTAATGCATTACTACATAGTCACAAATGTATGTTTCATCCATTGTTAATGAAACTTCAGTAAAAACAATTGGTCCAAAAATTATTTGCTGTTTAGAACATGCAGCGAACAGGTTTGGCATAGACATGCACTATCTTACTGATGCCTTTTGAACTTTAAACAGAGACGCTCCCTTAGTATGCAACAGGGACTTTATTCCGCCCACTTACTTCAGAATAATATTGGTCTTGCTTGAAGTAAAACACTGTCACCAAGTAACATGCTTAAAACTGTCTCCCCACCCCTTAACTAGTGAAGCTAATTTATTTCAGAAGAAGGATTTGAAGAGAGTAGTCAGGAAATTAAATCCGGCTGGCTAGCCTCCATCAGGATTTGAGATATTGATATGACCCGCCAGAATCACTCATTCGGTGGTAGTAGAGCATTGAAGCTTACCTGTATCAAAAATAAACACGCATTTACAAAAAATGAATGTGCTTTTTAAAGAGGTCAATCTCATTTTAAAGAACATAACACATGGCATGCTGCCCACATCTACCAGGTAACACTGAACTGTTTTGTTTATCCCAAGATATTTCAGTAAAATTATACATTCTTTATTATATGTCTTGTTTCTTGATTTGCGTGATAATATGATACTGATTTTAACCTGCATTTTAATACTGAAAACTCAAAGTTCTGTAATACATTTCCTTACAAACTTTAATTTCTTTTTTACAGCTATCCTATTTATGTGCCACAAAAGCATTTTTTTCCTTCTTCATCATTTAATTACTTATTTTATTTATTACTTCACTGACAGGTGGGCTGAACTGGATCTTTATCAGAAGTGTTAAGCCTTTTCACTCAAGAGTCCCGATATTTCAAAAAAATAATCTAGAAATTCATATAAAAAACACTGAATTCCAAAACTGAGTGTTACACTTATAAAGCATTTTTGTAAAGGTGCTACACCACCTGCACCCCTACTAGAATGAGGGGGTATACACCTCTGTTTCTTATCTATACTAACTGCATGGCCTCTGTACCTCTGACTGAAAATAATACTCTAAGACCCCTTGAACTTAGCATATATCCCCTCACATTTTCACTTGCAATTCCTTTATTCCTACAATCACAATGGCAGTCCTCAGAATTTCAACAGAGTGAGGGCTGAAACGATAGCCATATTCAGTTACATCCCAGTACAGAAAAATAAGTGAAGCATACAAATTTACATTACAAAATAACACATATTAAGTACGTTCTTCATCCATTTTGGTCAGAGCAAACTCTGAATGATATTATCCCTAGAAATTTAAGATCTAAACAACACTGAAAGAGCACATATATTTGGCCTTAGCAAACAGACAGATTTTCAGCTAGATGAAAGGCCTTGGATCCCATATTGAGGGGGAAAAAGTTCCAGTTTAGAGTCATTCAATGGAGAAGCATAACTGGCACTTGGAAGGATCAGTAATTGGTACTTAGGCGCTGGAAAGAAAGGGATGGGACAGTGAATGGTCTTTGCATTTCTTTTAAAATGAAGTGCTCTGTGATGGGCGGAGAGTCATCTCAGACCTTTCAGAAATGCGAGAAGCTGTTACCACCTTAACCTTGAAATGGATAGTGAGACAGTATGCCTTCTCCATGGTAAACCAGCAATGTTCATGGATAGTGAGACAGTATGTCTTCTCCATGGTAAAGCAGCAATGTTCATGGATAGTGAGACAGTATGTCTTCTCCATGTTAAAGCAGCAATGTTCATGGATAGTGAGACAGTATGTCTTCTCCATGGTAAAGCAGCAATGTTCATGGATAGTGAGACAGTATGTCTTCTCCATGGTAAAGCAGCAATGTTCCCTTCTATGTGAGTTGTTAGTAAAAATGACGTATTTTATTCCAGGTTAACTAAAGCACTGGTAAGTTAGATGTTTTCAATCTGCTTTCCAGACTAGGAAAAAGATTCAATCTAAAAGTTAGCTTAAAACATGTTCTATCGGGCTGTTTGGACTCACCATTTAACTACGGCCTCCAAACAGGCTTCATGCCTCACGAATGAACAACAGCAACCATTATTCCATTATCCTTCTGCACAAATGTGGGCTGTTTACACATCCTGTAAACTACAGACCACAAGTCTCACTAGTGTCATATGCAAAGCCGTGGAAAGAATTATCATGGAAATGATCAATAATGTCATAGTAAACCTCCAGACATTGGACCCAACCCAATTTGATTTTGTCAAGGACAGATCATGTTTACTCAACCTGGTGGACTTTTCTGAGAAGGTCACCAGAGCAATGGACAAGGCCAAAATGGTTCATACTTCCTACTTTGACCTGGCCAAGGCATTTGACACAATTCTCCACTCATCCATTATTGATAAAGACATGAGGCTAGGTATAACTCCTTATGTCACCTGGTGGATAGCCATCTGGCTCAGACAGGACCCAGGAAGTTAGAATTGGGAAGTTCATCTCTACAAAGAAGTCAGCCACCAGTGGAAACCTCGGGGATTAGTCCTGGGGAATGCTTCTTTTTGGCATCTATTTCATTAAAGTTAAGGCCAATGTCAAGGACCTCTGGTTGACCAGATTTGCAGATTATTGCAAATTAGGAGCAGTCACAGAATCTGACACTAACATTAATGTTCTCCAGAAGGTTTGACACAGACAAATAACTGGTGTCATAGCCATGGACTAAAAATAATACCAATAAATGCATAATAGCATCCTTCAGGAAGTCATCCACCCTTGGTAGCTATCATATTAATAACGCACCTTTAAGAGTTGACCCAATAGTCAGGGCTTTTGGGATGCAAGTAGACAGTAATCTAGTCTTTGACCATCATGTGTCTACAGTAGTGAAGAAATCATTTTATGTTGCATAATGTATAAACAAAGGTATATGACATCTAGCTCCAAGGAGGTCATTGTTCCAATGTATTCAGTATTCACAGACCTATCATTGAGTATAATGCCCCCTTTGATGTGTACCTAACCAGGCATATCCACCAATTAAAAAGTCCACAGAGATTCCTCACTAAAAGAATACAGGGCTCAATTAACATGTCCTCTGCAGACCACCTCAAAGCCCTATCCTTGTTTTCCGTCTCCTACAAGCTTTTGAAGGCAGATTTGTGTCTGGCATATAAGGCATTGTCATACCCCATCCTGATGGACCTCCTGCGTATCTGCAAAACAAATAACAGAATTACCAATTTTAAAGACTTAAACCTTGCCTGTGATATAAATATGGCCTGCTGAAAAGAGAGGTGTGTATCCCAGAGACTTCCCTGTCTCTGAAACAGGCTCTCCGTCCATGTGAAGCAGAGTTCCTCCCTAAACCAATTTCAGTGTAACTTGGACAACTGGATGGGAAACAGGAAATTCATACTTGGTTTGGCACCTATGTCTCTAATGGATGCAGGCATCCTGTAAATGTTTAATTTCCAAGGCTCCTACCTACATTTACCAAAGGTACAGGAACTTGTCAGAGATTTGGAATGCATGGCCAGGCTTTAAAAGGCCCCTGCAGTCATTAGCCTAGTACAAACTTATGTATCTATAAAAGTGAACCAAAGACTTTGCTTGTTGCTATGCAAGTGATGATATCTTTTATTCATTACACTTCATCAGACATATGAACCAGATAAGCACACTTCATTAAACATTTAACTAAAAAAGTCAAAGTGTTAAAAATATCATCTATGTTTTATTTTGTCTTTGTTTTTAAATTACACTAAAATTTCAAAATGTCATTAATTCCTAGAGGATGACAGGGATTTATAATCACTTGCCATTTAAATGGACAAAAAGAAAACACACTTTAACAGCTGGAAACTAACCAGCCTGCAAGAACAACTGAGCCAAATGCAAGTTTTACCTGAATTGACTGCAGCCAAATAACCATTCTGATTCCTCCCAGTAATATCAGTAATAAACATAAACAGCTCTAACTGTAGAAAAACATACCCTGTCAGTTTAAATTCACAGCATAAACCAATGCTAATAACATTCAGGGTGTGGAGAGGTCATTTAGAAGAAAAGGACATGCTGTGGAAGGTCCAGAAACTTGAGGAAATGTGTATAACCCTTTAGGATAATACCAATAGGGCTAATAATGTGGCACAGTATAAATAAAGGAATGCAAGAGCTGGAGGTGGTATCCAAATAAAAATAAAACAATGGAAAATCATGGAAAACATGCTCAGTAGAAGCCATTATTTGTATTGTTAAAAAAACTCAGCAGGGTGTAGCACAAATGGAAGCAACGCTGAAAATGCTTTTAGGAAACAAGACACAAGTTTCACAAAAGGCAATAAGAAAGCCAGGAAATGTGAATTTCTTCTTAAAAGAGACCAAACAACAAAGAAGAAAAGATATATGAACATAGAATATAAAAAAGAAAAATGAGGAAACACAAGACCCCTATCCAGTTGTGTGACGTTAAATAAGCTGAAAAAGGGGAGATAAGAAAGGCAAAGTAACCCGCTCGGGCTGTAGACCCCCAAGGGACGGGGTACGCAGGGAATGAAGTATCAGGGATAAGCATGACAAAGGGACCAGTGTAACTCTGACCTGAAAACGAATGAACTGAAGAGACCACAAAGGTGGGGCTAAAGGACTGCATGACCATTACAGGAAGCCGAATCCAGTGAGTGATCACTTTTAAAATGGTGGCATGAAAATGGTTTCCCAGTACACGTACTCTCTGACAGATCTTCACTGTTAAGAACACAAAGAACAAATGCTGCAGCAAACACGGAAGCAAACTGTGTGAAATTAAGTATTTTCTTCATTTTACTACTCTTTGGTAACCCATAATGTCAAATGCTAAGAGGGCCTAAAGAGACTTAATAGTGAAACAATCCTGAATTATTTACCAGGTCAAGACAGTTAATGTAATACATTCCACAGATTGTGGCAAAAGTGCCACAATAAAGTCTTTTTAGATCTGCTAATTGTGGTATCTCCCACTCCAAAACAAATTTTAAAAGCAAAGAAATATAGGATATAAGATAAGGTGACCACTGACCATAAAAAAGGAATACATAATGTAAGATAAGGTGACCACTGACCATAAAACCAGTAGAACCTTTAACTGGGAGAAAAAAAGAGACAGTTCCCAAACTTGTACTAACTTAAGACATATATATCAGCTATGGAGGGTCCTAGCAAATCTTTTAAATATAAGGACAACATTCCATTAGCTGAAACCACAGAAGGATGATGAAATTAAACCAGGAGATCCAGAAGAGAAAGGGTAACCAGAAAGCCCTGAGAAAAAAAAATATATTCAGACACTGAAATGATGCTAAAATATATTGAAAGCCTTTTGAATCAGTTGTAAATCCATTATTTAGAAACCCAATAGTAGAGATCAGGAGAATAAAAGCAAATTATAAGCAATGCAAGCCAATCATGACTAAAAAGGAGTTCATCCAAGCAGTCTCCCTGCAACAGCTACCATCCAAGCTAGAGAGATGAAACTATTATAATGAGCCAAAGCAGAGAACAGTAAAGGCTTCTGCATGTTGCTCAAAATTTAATTATTGTTTTTCATACGTCCTCCAAAGAGTAGGCTGAATAGTGGCTCTCCACTGTATCAATAAAAGACATCGGGACATATAGCAGCCTCTTGTTGAGACCTGCAGAGTAAACACAGTGGGAGTTTCTAAAAGCCAAGCTGTCAGTCTCCAGATCTGCCCTGCCCTTGTTTCTTTGTTTTTTTTTTCTTGCTGTATGGTGGTCAGCCCCATGTCCCTTTGATGGAACTGTATGGTGGTCAGCCCCATGTCCCTTTGATGGAACTGTGTGGTGGTCCACCCCATGTCCCTTTGATGGAACTGTGTGGTAGTCAGCCTCATGTCCCATTGATGGCTCCATTACTCTAACTAGTTACCACTTTAAGAGCCATACAATGGTATAACTGTGGAAGGGAGGGACACATTGTCTGTATATGCCTTAGTGGACCATTAGTATCTCATTGTACACAGCTGCAGCTTTTTTATAAAGAAGACACTGAAGACATTTGACAACAGAGCACTGTCTTATTGGACAGAACACTTACACAAAAATAGTTCCTGAAAATGTGATAAAGCATATATTACTGGTCTACGATAAAACTGTACAAATCAAGTGGGCGCAGTGGTGTTACAAAAATATTTTATTTTTATTTATCCTTTGTTGACCATGTTGTCTCACTAGGCTAGTAGCCTGTTTTCAGGGGAGACCAGAGGTGCTATTTATACTACTAGGGAACATTTGGCCAGGGCATGGGGGAACCTTTCCTATTTTTTTCGATAGGTGCCATGGAACCTTTGACATCCACCTGAGCTACCACCAACTCAAGCAGATGGGGCTTTGATTCATCATCTCAGCTAAAGGACAGTACACCCAGGAATGTTGCCCCCTCACTCCCATGCTGCACTAGAGTGTCAGCACGTGATCTGGGAATAGAACCTACAGCCTTCTGCACTAAAGGCGAGTGTGCTATCCATTGTGCCTAATGTGTTACAAAATATCCTAATGTGTTATAAAGGCAGAAGGGAAATAATAGGCATGGGTGGTACTATAATCCCCCTTACATCTGCATCTTAATTACACACTATATATATTTTACATCAATAATTCCTATCCTTGACAATCAGGCACAAATCAAAACTGTGTCCAGATGTTATAATGCCTCTGCATTTTGTTAAGTTACAGTCTATGACAAGACAGTTAACCATTTCATATAGTTGAATAAACCTATCATAAATATATAGAAACTGAAGAAATGTGCACAGACTGGGATAAACATGCCGTTGGAAAAGCAAAATCCAAATGTAAAACAAAACGACCAATGTAATAACACACTAGCTGAAGATAAAAACTTGTTTTATTACCAAACAAATAAAATAGGTGAGCGCTTTCACTTTTGCTTCATCAGACCATATACACAGAGAGTAGAGCAACCTTTACTTATAGGCAATCCAATTACTAAGGAGCCAATCACATGCTAAGGGTCACAGTTAAAGGAGAAAGACATAACAAAACCACAGCTTGTGTAAAATTATATACATATCTGCAGAAACTGCATACAGAAAAAATGCATACAAAGAGAAATTCAACATGCAGAAAAACATCAATGTCATAAAACAAACACAAAGAGACAAAAATATAAAAACAAACATAAGCAAAAATATAAAAAAGTCTTTTAACTCCTAAGACTACGTCCCTTCAGAATGGGTCTAAGTGGGACTTTCTCGTTAAGCTCACTACCCTGATCAGCTCTCAGTCTTACCATCCGTCTAACCTCCCTGGTTTCAGTTCAATTCCTGATGTCACCACCTCTAATGCTGGGATAAATTATGTCAATAACCATGAACCTGAAGGCGTGTCTGTTAGTAGTGATTACATGTTTAGAGAGGGCATTGGTGGTAGAGGCACAGTGTATGCTATACAAGTGTTCTCTAATTCTATCCCTCAAGGTCCTTTTAAGTATAGTAGTGCACATCCCTAATTCTGCTAAAATAATAACAATTCAAAAGTTTACCTTCTCATCAAGAAAAAAAATTACTGCAAACTCTTCTGTTTTTGCAAATAACGTTTGGAAAGGCTGACTGCTGGAGAACAACATGAAAGGTACCCCTATCACTTTATTTAGTTTATAAAAATACGCACACAATAGATATATATATATATATATATATATATATATATATATATATATAGAGAGAGAGAGAGAGGTTCTTTGGTTCAATTCTTGGTTGGGGTGCCTTCTGTATGGAGTCTGCATGTTCTCCCTATGGTCGCATGGACTTCCTCCTGGTGCTCCAGCATCCTTCCACATTCCAAAGACATGCAGTAGGTGGATTGGACACTCTAAACTGGCCATAGGTGCAAAAGTGTGTGTGAGTGAGTGGTACGGATGAACTGCCATAGTAGGGCTAGCCACCTAGCAGTGTAAACCTTGGCTAGAGATCATTGACACTGTTGAAAGTGACGCCATGATCTCATATGCAAAATGGGAAAAAAAGGGGTTGATAATGGATATATATATATATATATATATATATATATATATATATATATATATATATATATATATATATATGTATAAACTAATTCAGAGATCACACAATGCTTGGAGAAAGGGCATATTTCCCCAGCCCCAAGAATCATCCGATCTTAAAAACCTGTTGATCATCTGCTTAGTCAACCAAATAATGTCAACTAAAAACACGCTGACAAAAGCACTGTAAAACAAAGGTACTGGCTAACATATCTATATATATATATATATATATATATATATACACACACACACACACATATATATATATAGAGAGAGAGAGAGAGAGATAGAGAGAATTATGTGCACCGTCCACTGGAAAAAAAAAAAAGTCAAAATAGCTGTCGTAATCCATTGAACTTGCACACCCCTTTAACTTAATACATAACTCTGAGACTGGACCACAGTAGAGAAAAGAGAAACTTTGTTACCACCACTGTCAAACTGTCACAAGACTAGCACACTGAGCTTGCATTCTTTCATTGCACTCTAGCATACACATTTCAACATACTCTGTCACATTCACAAACACGCTAGTATCACCATCACACTCACTCACTCATCACTCTTTGCATTTAACCCTCAACCACACACACACACACACACACACACACACACACACACACACACACACACACTTACCATCAATGGTGTCTCACTCAAACAGACATATATACATTTCATTACATTTAAAACAGGTCTGACACTTTCACAGCCAAAACAACATTACAATTAAATAAACTATAAATTAAAAAAGGAACCATAAAAATATGATGACTTCCATTTTGACATGCACACACACACACACACACACACACACACACACACACACACACACACACACACGCACACACACGCGCGCGCGTGCACACACACACACACACACACACACACACACACACACACACACACACACACACACACACAGTCACACAGTCAAAACTGTTTCCCATACAATTGGAGTTTTCTGACAAAGCACTGGCAAATCATTGAGGGTTGAAGTCAGAAAATAATGACAGACATTTGAGTTTCAGACTTCATATCCTTCAGAAAATTCATGCTAATGCAAAACCTGTTGTTCTATCAACTTTCTATGTTTGCAAGAGCAATATTTAAAAAGTGTATCTATTTTTGAACATTTGTCCCCCATTATTTATGACTTTGTCAAGATTTCTTGCTCTTAGAGGTTGAATGATATCGCACACACACACACACTGATCCAGTATATATGAATTTATTGTTTTGCATTGTCTTTTTGAAAGACGTTTTTCAATGTAAGAATCTGCTTTGCACAGAGGAAAGAAGCATATCAGCTGAAATCAGTGTTCATTTTATCTGCAAATGTAAGAGAAAGTGATATGGTCATGTACTGTATATAAAGGTACATATGTTTTCTTAATGAGACATAGGCAGTCAGTTTCACAGTTATACTTCTCAACCTCTTAGAGCAAGAAATCTGGCAAAGCCATAAATAAAAGTGGGACAAAGGCCCAAAAATAGGGACAATTTTTAAATATTACTCTTACAAACTTAGAAAGTTCATAGCGTAACAGGTTTTGCCTGAAACTCAAATGTCTGTCATTATTTTCTAATTTGTCTTTAATGAATCTCCACTTATTTGCCAGAAACCATATTTTTTATGAAAAATGGACCAAAATATGAGGCAAAAATAAACAGTATGCTCACAGTTGTAGTTGTAATTGTCCAAGTTTCTCTTCACTGTTCAGACATTATGAATTCATATTTAGTACCATTTAATATAATGAAATGCTATTTGTTACCTTTGAGTTTCTTCAGTTCTTCTCTCAGTGTGTTCAGCCGTTCTTTGTACAGTTCTTCTCCTTTCTTCATTATGGCAATCTGTAATGCCTGCATGTCAACAGTCTGCTTTAATCGATTAAATTCCCCTTTCGTAACATAGTCAGGGTGGTGAACTTCTTCACCTAAATCTCCATAGTTAATTTCATTCTGCATGGTAATATCTAAATGAAAAGCCAAGCAAAACGTTCCCCCAAAAAGTATGTGGACCACTTTCATTGTAAACATATATACTGTATGATAATTTAGCTGCTTGTGGGTTTCAAACACCTTTTAATCAGGTTTGATGTTTTAAGCGCTCTCTCTCTCTCTCTCTCTATCCTTAGTATCACTTTTTTACACACAAGTTGCTTCCATTTGAAAGTAACAGAGTTCTGTTCACCTGTTTTAAAGAATCAGTGTGAAATGACACCTGATTTTTGAGTGTACTAGAACCACCCCTATTTCGATAACTACATCCATTTGTCTTTGCCTTCAGGAGGCATAATAATCCACACAGCATGTCATAAAGTGCTTCACACAAGAGTGGAGCTCTGCAGTCTTTCACAATGCAACTGCTAAATTGCTAACAAATTATAATATATGGTTTTCACTTACTAGCATAAAACAAGCATTTATAAGCAAATGTTTTATAAAAATAATAATATATTCATGTCCCATACTCAGTGTTGGCAGACATCCAGTTTTCCTTTACCAATAGTGCAGTGAGAAAGCCAAAAGTCAACCCTCTAAAAAAAAAAAAAAATCTGCAAAGACATTTTCTGTGCCGACTTTGAAGGATCAGAGCGAAAGGGTTGCTGACAGTAAAATATTGGTCAATGTTGTGTCCGTGTTGTTCTCTGGGAATCAGCCTTTCACTAACCCAACATTGTTCTTTCTCTGTAAAATATTGTGGCTATTTATTCTGTGCAAAAAGAAAAATATTTATATTTTGATAGCATCACAAATGCATACAATGTCTAGGATGTTTCATGATTTGAAAAAACACTGTCAGTGTTGCCCCATTGAACTGCAGTCCTGTTTAAGTACTTGAAGAAATATTTTTTACTTATGTTAGTAATTTCTTTCCCCACATCTAGGTCAGATTTACAAAGCAAAGCAGATAAGAACCTTCCTGTATTCTCTCTTTGCTAATAACATTAGAATGCTCTGTCTTCAGGGTTGCATTGAGATGGAAGACTTTTATAAGGCTGGAGCTCCATGATGGACTCTCTTACCTCTCCCAAAGGACAGACATTTAAATAGTATGTGGACAAATAGTAATTTTTAACAAAAAAAGATGTTAGTGGCTCAAATATTGTGCTGGCATAGTACTGTAATTCTGTCAGGTAAATAAAATAAACCATAAGCACCGTGTATCTTATGTTAGGGGAAGCCAATATCATACTGCAAGGCTGCGTAAACTAAAATACCTGACCATTTCAGTACCAGTGAGAGTAGGTCTAAAAGTTACACATACGCACACCATAACATGGCTTTTATTCTCTGTCTCTGTCTCTCCCTTTCTGTCTTTCACTCCGTATCTCTAATGATGATTTTTTTTTCTGTCGAAGCAAAACAGTAGCAGTTATATAGCAGCTGTATATCAGAACCATCCAGAAAGACCCTAGCAACTGATTTTTAAAAGGAATATTTTGACATCCTAAAGGTTTACATGTTTTTCTGAAACATTTATAACTAGGAAAAAAAAGTCAGATTTTTGGAAAATTTGGGTCTACGACAACAGTTCCAGTTCCAACTGCTCATAGGCCAATGTGTCTTTATGTACAGGGACTCAAGCATATCACAGCTCACAAGGGCTGCCATTTGTGCTTGAACTCGAAATGTGTTCTGACAAGGTGTGGCAGCCATGTCGGCAGAATGGAGTTGCCACACTTTGTCAGAAAGTACAATTGTGTAAAATCTTACCATAATGGTAGATGTCCTTGCCTTCACCACTGCAGTATTCCTTACAAATGGGATTCCCTGCGATGACGCCAACCGTCTGGCCAGTTTACCAAGGTCTACCATTGCTTTAAGGTACGCTGAACAACATCTGCGCACTCCTTGCATAGGGTAGGGCATAAAGGTGACGTTCAGGTGTACCATCCTCAGAACTGATTGCCCCTAGGAACAGCAGTCCAAGGAAAACCATGGAGAACCTACACATCCAGGAAGGAAAAAAGACTAGGGGGATGGAGGTAGGGAGTGAAAACTGCAGCGGTGAATGCAAGGACATCTACCGTTATGGTAAGATTTTATACAACTGTACTATGTCCTTACATTCACTGCTGCAGTATTCCTTACAAATGGGAAAGTGCCAAAGCTCAAGAAGCAACCTGGGAGGTGGAAGCAGCAGAGCCCTATGAGAAGCCATGAAGAATGGCAGCAGCAAAACCAGCTGTAGCTCAGGAGATACCATCCAACTGGGAATGTTTGGTAAAGGTATGCACAGAAGTAAGGTAGCAGGGCAGCAGCAACACCAGCTCTGGAGATACCATCCAACTGGTAATGTTTGGTAAAGGTACTCACAGAAGTAAGGTAGCAGGGCAGCAGCAACACCAGCTCTGGAGATACCATCCAACTGGTAATGCTTGGTAAAGGTACGCACAGGAGTAAGGTAGCAGGGCAGCAGCAACACCAGCTCTGGAGATACCATCCAACTGGTAATGCTTGGTAAAGGTACGCACAGGAGTAAGGTAGCAGGGCAGCAGCAACACCAGCTCTGGAGATACCATCCGACTGTAATGTTTGGTAAAGGTACGCACAGAAGTAAGGTAGCAGGGCAGCAGCAACACCAGCTCTGGAGATACCATCCAACAGGTAGTGTTTGGTAAAGGTACGCACAGAAGTAAGGTAGCAGGGCAGCAGCAACACCAGCTCTGGAGATACCATCCAACTGGGAATGTTTGGTAAAGGTACGCACAGAAGTAAGGTAGCAGGGCAGCAGCAACACCAGCTCTGGAGATACCATCCAACTGGGAATGTTTGGTAAAGATACGCACAGAAGGAAGGTAGCAGGGCAGCAGCAAAACCAGCTCTGGAGATACCATCCAACTGTAGTGTTTCGTAAAGGTACGCACAGAAGTAAGGTAGCAGGGCAGCAGCAACACCAGCTCTGGAGATACCATCCGACTGTAATGTTTGGTAAAGGTACGCACAGAAGTAAGGTAGCAGGGCAGCAGCAACACCAGCTCTGGAGATACCATCCAACTGGTAATGTTTGGTAAAGGTACGGACAGAAGTAAGGTAGCAGGGCAGCAGCAACACCAGCTCTGGAGATACCATCCAACTGGGAATGTTTGGTAAAGGTACGCACAGAAGTAAGGTAGCAGGGCAGCAGCAACACCAGCTCTGGAGATACCATCCAACTGTAATGTTTGGTAAAGGTACGCACAGAAGTAAGGTAGCAGGGCAGCAGCAACACCAGCTCTGGAGATACCATCCGACTGTAATGTTTGGTAAAGGTACGCACAGAAGTAAGGTAGCAGGGCAGCAGCAACACCAGCTCTGGAGATACCATCCAACTGGTAATGTTTGGTAAAGGTACGCACAGAAGTAAGGTAGCAGGGCAGCAGCAACACCAGCTCTGGAGATGCCATCCGACTGTAATGTTTGGTAAAGGTACGCACAGAAGTAAGGTAGCAGGGCAGCAGCAACACCAGCTCTGGAGATGACATCCAACTGGTAATGTTTGGTAAAGGTACGCACAGAAGTAAGGTAGCAGGGCAGCAGCAACACCAGCTCTGGAGATACCATCCAATTGGTAATGTTTGGTAAAGGTACGCACAGAAGTAAGGTAGCAGGGCAGCAGCAACACCAGCTCTGGAGATACCATCCAACTGTAATGTTTGGTAAAGGTACGCACAGAAGTAAGGTAGCAGGGCAGCAGCAACACCAGCTCTGGAGATACCATCCAACTGGTAATGTTTGGTAAAGGTACGCACAGAAGTAAGGTAGCAGGGCAGCAGCAACACCAGCTCTGGAGATACCATCCAACTGGTAATGTTTGGTAAAGGTACACACAGAAGTAAGGTAGCAGGGCAGCAGCAACACCAGCTCTGGAGATGACATCCAACTGGTAATGTTTGGTAAAGGTACGCACAGAAGTAAGGTAGCAGGGCAGCAGCAACACCAGCTCTGGAGATACCATCCAACTGGTAATGTTTGGTAAAGGTACGCACAGAAGTAAGGTAGCAGGGCAGCAGCAACACCAGCTCTGGAGATACCATCCAACTGTAATGTTTGGTAAAGGTACGCACAGAAGTAAGGTAGCAGGGCAGCAGCAACACCAGCTCTGGAGATACCATCCAACTGGTAATGTTTGGTAAAGGTACACACAGAAGTAAGGTAGCAGGGCAGCAGCAACACCAGCTCTGGAGATACCATCCAACTGTAATGTTTGGTAAAGGTACACACAGAAGTAAGGTAGCAGGGCAGCAGCAACACCAGCTCTGGAGATACCATCCAACTGGTAATGTTTGGTAAAGGTATGCACAGAAGTAAGGTAGCAGGGCAGCAGCAACACCAGCTCTGGAGATACCATCCGACTGTAATGTTTGGTAAAGGTACACACAGAAGTAAGGTAGCAGGGCAGCAGCAACACCAGCTCTGGAGATACCATCCAACTGTAATGTTTGGTAAAGGTACACACAGAAGTAAGGTAGCAGGGCAGCAGCAACACCAGCTCTGGAGATACCATCCAACTGTAATGTTTGGTAAAGGTATGCACAGAAGTAAGGTAGCAGGGCAGCAGCAACACCAGCTCTGGAGATACCATCCAACTGTAATGTTTGGTAAAGGTATGCACAGAAGTAAGGTAGCAGGGCAGCAGCAACACCAGCTCTGGAGATACCATCCAACTGTAATGTTTGGTAAAGGTACGCACAGAAGTAAGGTAGCAGGGCAGCAGCAACACCAGCTCTGGAGATACCATCCAACTGGTAATGTTTGGTAAAGGTACGCACAGAAGTAAGGTAGCAGGGCAGCAGCAACACCAGCTCTGGAGATACCATCCAACTGGTAATGTTTGGTAAAGGTGCGCACAGAAGTAAGGTAGCAGGGCAGCAGCAACACCAGCTCTGGAGATACCATCCAACTGGTAATGTTTGGTAAAGGTACGCACAGAAGTAAGGTAGCAGGGCAGCAGCAACACCAGCTCTGGAGATACCATCCAACTGGTAATGTTTGGTAAAGGTACGCACAGAAGTAAGGTAGCAGGGCAGCAGCAACACCAGCTCTGGAGATACCATCCAACTGGTAATGTTTGGTAAAGGTACGCACAGAAGTAAGGTAGCAGGGCAGCAGCAACACCAGCTCTGGAGATACCATCCAACTGGTAATGTTTGGTAAAGGTACGCACAGAAGTAAGGTAGCAGGGCAGCAGCAACACCAGCTCTGGAGATACCATCCAACTGGTAATGTTTGGTAAAGGTACGCACAGAAGTAAGGTAGCAGGGCAGCAGCAACACCAGCTCTGGAGATACCATCCAACTGGTAATGTTTGGTAAAGGTGCGCACAGAAGTAAGGTAGCAGGGCAGCAGCAACACCAGCTCTGGAGATACCATCCAACTGGGAATGTTTGGTAAAGGTACGCACAGAAGTAAGGTAGCAGGGCAGCAGCAACACCAGCTCTGGAGATACCATCCAACTGGTAATGTTTGGTAAAGGTACGCACAGAAGTAAGGTAGCAGGGCAGCAGCAACACCAGCTCTGGAGATACCATCCAACTGGTAATGTTTGGTAAAGGTACACACAGAAATAAGGTAGCAGGGCAGCAGCAACACCAGCTCTGGAGATACCATCCAACTGGTAATGTTTGGAAAAGGTACACACAGAAGTAAGGTAGCAGTGCAGCAGCAACACCAGCTCTGAAGATACCATCCAACTGTAATGTCTGGTAAAGGTACGCACAGAAGTAAGGTAGCAGGGCAGCAGCAACACCAGCTCTGGAGATACCATCCAACTGGTAATGTTTGGTAAAGGTACGCACAGAAGTAAGGTAGCAGGGCAGCAGCAACACCAGCTCTGGAGATACCATGCAACTGGTAATGTTTGGTAAAGGTACGCACAGAAGTAAGGTAGCAGGGCAGCAGCAACACCAGCTCTGGAGATACCATCCGACTGTAATGTTTGGTTAAGGTACGCACAGACGTCCAGGTAGCAGGGCAGCAGCAACACCAGCTCTGGAGATACCATCCAACTGTAATGTTTGGTAAAGGTACGCACAGAAGTAAGGAAGCAGGGCAGCAGCAACACCAGCTCTGGAGATACCACCCAACTGGTAATGTTTGGTAAATGTACGCACAGAAGTAAGGTAGCAGGGCAGCAGCAACACCAGCTCTGGAGATACCATCCAACTGGTAATGTTTGGTAAAGGTACGCACAGAAGTAAGGTAGCAGGGCAGCAGCAACACCAGCTCTGGAGATACCATCCAACTGGTAATGTTTGGTAAAGGTACGCACAGAAGTCCAGGTAGCAGGGCAGCAGCAAAACCAACTCGAGCTCTGGAGATGCCATCCAACTGTAATGTTTGGTAAAGGTACGCACAGAAGTAAGGTAGCAGGGCAGCAGCAACACCAGCTCTGGAGATACCATCCAACTGGTAATGTTTGGTAAAGGTAAGCACAGAAGTAAGGTAGCAGGGCAGCAGCAAAACCAGCTCTGGAGATACCATCCAACTGGTAATGTTTGGTAAAGGTAAGCACAGAAGTCCAGGTAGCAGGGCAGCAGCAACACCAGCTCGAGCTCTGGAGATACCATCCAACTGGTAATGTTTGGTAAAGGTACGCACAGAAGTAAGGTAGCAGGGCAGCAGCAACACCAGCTCTGGAGATACCATCCAACTGGTAATGTTTGGTAAAGGTACGCACAGAAGTAAGGTAGCAGGGCAGCAGCAACACCAGCTCTGGAGATACCATCCAACTGGTAATGTTTGGTAAAGGTACGCACAGAAGTAAGGTAGCAGGGCAGCAGCAACACCAGCTCTGGAGATACCATCCAACAGGTAGTGTTTGGTAAAGGTATGCACAGAAGTAAGGTAGCAGGGCAGCAGCAACACCAGCTCTGGAGATACCATCCGACTGTAATGTTTGGTAAAGGTACGCACAGAAGTAAGGTAGCAGGGCAGCAGCAACACCAGCTCTGGAGATACCATCCAGCTGGTAATGTTTGGTAAAGGTACGCACAGAAGTAAGGTAGCAGGGCAGCAGCAACACCAGCTCTGGAGATACCATCCAACTGGTAATGTTTGGTAAAGGTGCGCACAGAAGTAAGGTAGCAGGGCAGCAGCAACACCAGCTCTGGAGATACCATCCAACTGGTAATGTTTGGTAAAGGTGCGCACAGAAGTAAGGTAGCAGGGCAGCAGCAACACCAGCTCTGGAGATACCATCCAACTGGTAATGTTTGGTAAAGGTACGCACAGAAGTAAGGTAGCAGGGCAGCAGCAACACCAGCTCTGGAGATACCATCCAACTGGTAATGTTTGGTAAAGGTACGCACAGAAGTAAGGTAGCAGGGCAGCAGCAACACCAGCTCTGGAGATACCATCCAACTGGTAATGTTTGGTAAAGGTACACACAGAAGTAAGGTAGCAGGGCAGCAGCAAAACCTGCTCTGGAGATACCATCCAACTGGTAATGTTTGGTAAAGGTACGCACAGAAGTAAGGTAGCAGGGCAGCAGCAAAACCAGCTCTGAATCTGGAGAAACCATCCAACTGTAATGTTTGGTAAAGGTACGCACAGAAGTAAGGTAGCAGGGCAGCAGCAACACCAGCTCTGGAGATACCATGCAACTGGTAATGTTTGGTAAAGGTACGCACAGAAGTAAGGTAGCAGGGCAGCAGCAACACCAGCTCTGGAGATACCATCCGACTGTAATGTTTGATTAAGGTACGCACAGACGTCCAAGTAGCAGGGCAGCAGCAACACCAGCTCTGGAGATACCATCCAACTGTAATGTTTGGTAAAGGTACGCACAGAAGTAAGGTAGCAGGGCAGCAGCAACACCAGCTCTGGAGATACCACCCAACTGGTAATGTTTGGTAAATGTACGCACAGAAGTAAGGTAGCAGGGCAGCAGCAACACCAGCTCTGGAGATACCATCCAACTGGTAATGTTTGGTAAATGTATGCACAGAAGTCCAGGTAGCAGGGCAGCAGCAACACCAGCTCGAGCTCTGGAGATGCCATCCAACTGTAATGTTTGGTAAAGGTAAGCACAGAAGTCCAGGTAGCAGGGCAGCAGCAACACCAGCTCTGGAGATACCATCCAACTGGTAATGTTTGGTAAAGGTACGCACAGAAGTAAGGTAGCAGGGCAGCAGCAACACCAGCTCTGGAGATACCATCCAACTGGTAATGTTTGGTAAAGGTACGCACAGAAGTCCAGGTAGCAGGGCAGCAGCAAAACCAGCTCGAGCTCTGGAGATGCCATCCAACTGTAATGTTTGGTAAAGGTACGCACAGAAGTAAGGTAGCAGGGCAGCAGCAACACCAGCTCTGGAGATACCATCCAACTGTAATGTTTGGTAAAGGTACGCACAGAAGTAAGGTAGCAGGGCAGCAGCAACACCAGCTCTGGAGATACCATCCAACTGGTAATGTTTGGTAAAGGTACGCACAGGAGTAAGGTAGGAGGGCAGCAGCAACACCAGCTCTGGAGATACCATCCAACTGTAATGTTTGGTAAAGGTACACACAGAAGTAAGGTAGCAGGGCAGCAGCAAAACCAGCTCTGGAGATACCATCCAACAGGTAGTGTTTGGTAAAGGTACGCACAGCAGTAAGGTAGCAGGGCAGCAGCAACACCAGCTCTGGAGATACCATCCAACTGGTAATCTTTGGTAAAGGTACACACAGAAGTAAGGTAGCAGGGCAGCAGCAACACCAGCTCTGGAGATACCATCCAACTGGTAATGTTTGGTAAAGGTAGGCACAGAAGTAAGGTAGCAGGGCAGCAGCAGCAACACCAGCTCCGGAGATACCATCCAGCTGGTAATGTTTGGTAAAGGTACGCACAGAAGTAAGGTAGCAGGGCAGCAGCAACACCAGCTCTGGAGATACCATCCGACTGTAATGTTTGGTAAAGGTACGCACAGAAGTCCAGGTAGCAGGGCAGCAGCAACACCAGCTCGAGCTCTGGAAATACCATCCAACTTGTAGTGTTTGGTAAAGGTACGCACAGAAGTCCAGGTAGCAGGGCAGCAGCAAAACCAGCTCGAGCTCTGGAGATACCATCCAACTGGTAATGCTTGGTAAAGGTACGCACAGAAGTCCAGGTAGCAGGGCAGCAGCAACACCAGCTCGAGCTCTGGAAATACCATCCAACTTGTAGTGTTTGGTAAAGGTACGCACAGACGTCCAGGTAGCAGGGCAGCAGCAAAACCAGCTCGAGCTCTGGAGATGCCATCCAACTGTAATGTTTGGTAAAGGTACGCACAGAAGGCCAGGTAGCAGGGCAGCAGCAACACCAGCTCGAGCTCTGGGGATGCCATCCAACTGTAATGTTTGGTAAAGGTACGCACAGAAGTCCAGGTAGCAGGGCAGCAGCAACACCAGCTCGAGCTCTGGAGATGCCATCCAACTGTAATGTTTGGTAAAGGTAAGCACAGAAGTCCAGGTAGCAGGGCAGCAGCAACACCAGCTCGAGCTCTGGAAATACCATCCAACTTGTAGTGTTTGGTAAAGGTATGCACAGAAGTCCACGTAGCAGGGCAGCAGCAAAACCAGCTCGAGCTCTGGAGATACCATCCAACTGGTAATGCTTGGTAAAGGTACGCACAGAAGTCCAGGTAGCAGGGCAGCAGCAACACCAGCTCGAGCTCTGGAGATACCATCCAACTGGTAGTGTTTGGTAAAGGTACGCACAGAAGTACAGGTAGCAGGGCAGCAGCAACACCAGCTCGAGCTCTGGAGATGCCATCCAACTGTAATGTTTGGTAAAGGTAAGCACAGAAGTCCAGGTAGCAGGGCAGCAGCAACACCAGCTCGAGCTCTGGAAATACCATCCAACTTGTAGTGTTTGGTAAAGGTACGCACAGAAGTCCAGGTAGCAGGGCAGCAGCAAAACCAGCTCGAGCTCTGGAGATACCATCCAACTGGTAATGCTTGGTAAAGGTACGCACAGAAGTCCAGGTAGCAGGGCAGCAGCAACACCAGCTTGAGCTCTGGAAATACCATCCAACTTGTAGTGTTTGGTAAAGGTACGCACAGAAGTCCAGGTTGCAGGGCAGCAGCAAAACCAGCTCGAGCTCTGGAGATACCATCCAACTGGTAATGCTTGGTAAAGGTACGCACAGAAGTCCAGGTAGCAGGGCAGCAGCAACACCAGCTCGAGCTCTGGAAATACCATCCAACTTGTAGTGTTTGGTAAAGGTACGCACAGAAGTCCAGGTAGCAGGGCAGCAGCAACACCAGCTCGAGCTCTGGAGATGCCATCCAACTGTAATGTTTGGTAAAGGTAAGCACAGAAGTCCAGGTAGCAGGGCAGCAGCAACACCAGCTCGAGCTCTGGAAATACCATCCAACTTGTAGTGTTTGGTAAAGGTACGCACAGAAGTCCAGGTAGCAGGGCAGCAGCAAAACCAGCTCGAGCTCTGGAGATACCATCCAACTGGTAATGCTTGGTAAAGGTACGCACAGAAGTCCAGGTAGCAGGGCAGCAGCAACACCAGCTCGAGCTCTGGAGATACCATCCAACTGGTAGTGTTTGGTAAAGGTACGCACAGAAGTCCAGGTAGCAGGGCAGCAGCAACACCAGCTCGATCTGGAGATGCCATCCAACTGTAATGTTTGGTAAAGGTAAGCACAGAAGTCCAGGTAGCAGGGCAGCAGCAACACCAGCTCGAGCTCTGGAGATGCCATCCAACTGTAATGTTTGGTAAAGGTAAGCACAGAAGTCCAGGTAGCAGGGCAGCAGCAACACCAGCTCGAGCTCTGGAGATGCCATCCAACTTGTAGTGTTTGGTAAAGGTAAGCACAGAAGTCCAGGTAGCAGGGCAGCAGCAACACCAACTCGAGCTCTGGAGATGCCATCCAACTGTAATGTTTGGTAAAGGTAAGCACAGAAGTCCAGGTAGCAGGGCAGCAGCAACACCAGCTCGAGCTCTGGAGATACCATCCAACTGGTAGTGTTTGGTAAAGGTACGCACAGAAGTCCAGGTAGCAGGGCAGCAGCAACACCAGCTCGAGCTCTGGAGATGCCATCCAACTGTAATGTTTGGTAGAGGTAAGCACAGAAGTCCAGGTAGCAGGGCAGCAGCAACACCAGCTCGAGCTCTGGAGATGCCATCCAACTGTAATGTTTGGTAAAGGTAAGCACAGAAGTCCAGGTAGCAGGGCAGGAGCAACACCAGCTCGAGCTCTGGAGATACCATCCAACTGGTAATGCTTGGTAAAGGTACGCACAGAAGTCCAGGTAGCAGGGCAGCAGCAACACCAGCTCGAGCTCTGGAGATACCATCCAACTGGTAGTGTTTGGTAAAGGTACGCACAGAAGTCCAGGTAGCAGGGCAGCAGCAACACCAGCTCGAGCTCTGGAAATACCATCCAACTGGTAATGTTTGGTAAAGGTACGCACAGAAGTAAGGTAGCAGGGCAGCAGCAACACCAGCTCTGGAGATGCCATCCAACTTGTAGTGCTTGGTAAAGGTATGCACAGAAGTCCAGGTAACAGCATCAAAAATAGACTTAGCGTCTAAGCCTTTGAAAAAAGCACCAGAAGAAGCCACAGCCCTAGTGGAATGAGCCTTTAAATAAGAAGGAAGGCTCTTGCCATGAAAAGTGTAACAAAAAGAAATATCCTCTGAAATCCAAGTGGAAATAGTTTGCTTGGAAACAGCCAAAGCTAAAGACTTAGGATGAAAGAAACAAATAACTGGTCTGATTTTCTGATAGCTTTATTATTTTTTTAAATAAAATCTGAACTGTCTATGTGCTATAGTCAGAGGAATGTACCACTACACCATCTGAGCTGTGAACATCTATGGTATACATCACCCTCTCACTGTCAGATTGTGGAGAAGGGAAAAAAGTAGGAAAATTAATAGACTGATTAAGTGACAACTCATTAACCACCTTGGGCATAAAAGAAGGATTAATACACAAGGACACCCTCTCCTCATGAAATATCAAAAAAGGAGGACAAGCCACAAGGGCTTGCAACTCAGACACCCATCTGGCAGATGTAAGAGCTAACAAAAGAACTGTCTTCCATGAACAATGTTGCAAGGAAGCTGAAACAGCAAGCTCAAAAGGAGCCTGAGTCAATTTTTCCAGAACAAAATTAAGATCCCAGGGAGGAGGGGGACAGGCTTCCTGGGAGGTCTAATATTAAGGATGCCTTTAAGAAATTGCTTAGCCTCAAATCTAGAATGGGGGAGTTAAAGGCAGACAAGCAGAAAGAGATGATAAGTGGGCCTTAATAGATGAATAGGCCAAACCAGCATTGAGCAACTCACACAAAAAAGAGAGAACCAAAGGAACATCCACAGAAAGTGGGTCCAGGTCACAAGAAATGCACCAAATAGAAAACCTCTTCCATTTAGATAAGTAGGATTTCCTAGTCGTAGGTTTCCTGGCCTCCTGCAGCACCTGCAGCACATCCTCAGAAAAAAAGGTATGTATGAGGAATCAAATCCCTATCACCCACAGTGTCAGTTGAAGTGTGGACAGGTGGGGATGGAGACAGGTGGGGATGGATGACAGATCCCTTGTCTTGTGTGAGGAGATCCACCCCTGTGAGTTAACATGTGAAGATTGCCCCCTGGTTAGATGCAGATGTAGTGGGAACCAGTGCTTTCACAGCCAAAAGAGATTCACCAACAAGATTTTGGGAGCAGCCCGTTGAATCTTGAACAGGACTCTGGGAATGACAGGAAGGGGAAGGAATGCATAAGGAAACATCCCCTTCCAAGAAAATGAGACGGCATCCACTTTCCATACCAGAGGACCTGGGACTCTGGTACAAAACAGAGGAAGTTGTCTGTTCAGAGGGAAGGCAAAGAGATCTACTCGAGGAATACCCCACTGGTGAACAATGTCCAGAAACACATTCCTGCAAAGCATCCATTCATGGGATTGAGTGAAGGACCTGCTCAGATTGTCTGCCACAATGTTCCAATTTGAAGGAATGTAAACTGCCTAAAAAGTCACCCAATATTGGATAGCCAGATCGCACACCAGAAGTGCCAGCCAGCAAAGATGGTAAGATCTCGTACCCCCCTGTTTGTTGATATACCATATCACTGTGGTATTGTCTGTGAATACCTTGAGAGGCCCTGGAGAGAAGAGAAGATGAAAGGCCTAAAGAGCCAGCAGAAGAGCCCTAATCTCTATGACATTGATGTGCTCCTTCTGCTGACGAGGTGACCACACCCCCTGAACCCTCAGGGAGCCAAACGTTGCTCCCCATCCCACATCTGAAGCATCTGTGAATAGATCCTGAGAGTGAAGAGGAGGCTAAAAAGGGAGCCCTAGATTCAGGGACAACTGATGAATCCACAGAAGTTCTTTCTTGAGACATGGGAGAAGAGGAACAGGAAAGTCTAGAAGATGCGCATGCTGAAGCCACAGCAACTTCAGATAACTCTGGAACATCCTCGTGGAGCTTGGCCAGAGGGAGCATTGGAATAGTGGAAGTGATGAGCCCCAGAGCTCTCAGAAACTCCCTGGCTGTAATGAAGACTATGGGAAGATGGGAAGAAGAGTTTGAAAGAAAGAAATGAGAGTTAATGCCTTTGGAGGAGGCAGGGATGCCAGGATTGGCACCATTTGAAACCCGCAACCCAGAAAGACTTGATCCTGAGAAGGAGTCAGGGAAGACTATTTGAAGTTTATTGTGAACCCCAGGCTCTGAAGAAGAGAAATGGTAAAATGAAGAATTTGCAAAAGGACCTTTGGAGAAGATGCTTGAATCAGCAAGTCATCCAAATAAGGAAAGATTTGGATCACTTGAAGCCTGCAAAAGGCAATCACAGGAGTGAGGCATTTGGTGAACACCCTTGGGGGCAGTAGAAAGGCCAAAGGGCAAAGCACAGAACTGAAAATGCCAGGAAGCAACAGAGAAACACAAAAATCCCCTGAAAAGAGGATGGATCGGAATATGGGGATAAGCATCCTTGAGGTATCGGAATATGGGGATAAGCATCCTTGAGGTCCAGAGACACCAGAAAGGCCTGAGGGAGCAAGAGAGGAAAAAGGAACTGAAGGGACAACATCCAAAAGGAAGGTACCTTTAGAAAGGTGTTCAGATGGGAGAGGTCTAGAACAAGTCTCCAAGTACCTTCTTTTCTGGGCACTAGAAACATTCTTGTATAAAACACTTTCACCCCCTTTGGGACACAGGCACCTCTTGAATATTACCCTGAGACAAGAGGTCTTGAAGAACCTCTGTGAAAAATGGAAGTTGCTCCTGAGGAGGCTGAGGAATGCCCATAAAAGGAGGGCGGGAAATCCAGACCATGAAGTACCCTTGCCGAATGACTGACAGAACCCAAGAATGCTAGGTGATTCAGAGCCAAACAGGAAGCAAAAGAAAGGCAAAGAGAAAGAGGAATGTGGCTGGGAACAGGTGGATAGTCAGACAGCACCTGGTGTGTCAGGAAAGGAAGGCTTAAGAATCCCTGCAGTCTAAGTGGCCTTAGCAGGAGGAGTCCATTTAGTACTCTTTTTATCTTTAGAAGGAGGGCGAGACTGCCTATGAACAAAGGCTGGCTTAGAAAGGTAGTTTTGCTAAAATTTAGGCACAGGAGAAACAAAGACATGCTTAAGCTCCTGTAAAGCCTTCCCTTTGTCCTGAAGAGACTTAAATAAACCAGTAGCTGCTTCACTAAACAAAAAATGATACAAAGGATCATCCATCAACTTAGCCTTAATATCATCAGGCAAAGATTGAAGCTGAAGCCATGATTATCTCCTCAGAACCAAACCAAAAGCAGCAGCCCTAGAAGAGGCATCTGCTGCACCATAACTACATTTGATAGAATGAAGAACTACCTGAGAGGAAGTCCCAAGCAAGGAAAGAGCAGAAGATTTACCTTCAGGGTCTGGAAGATCAGAAAGAATCTGACAAGCCTGAGAAAGAAGAGCCAAAACATACCTAGAGATATGTGTCTGATAATTAATAGCCCTAAAAGCTAGGGTAAGCGAAGTATAATTTATTTATTTATTTACTGACATTTGTTAACCGGGTTGGTCCAGCTGGGCCAGAGGCCTGTTTCCACCGGAAGCCGGAGGAGAAAAGCTCCATTTACAAAAAAAGTAAGGATTACATACGTAACAGAATAGCAAGTAGCAATACCAGGTGACACTCCCAAAACAAGTTAGTACTAATCTGATCATAATTCAACATATTTAGATTACCCTAAGAAAAAAATCACAATGAAATAAATAGATGAACTATTTTTGATATATGTACAAACAAGTTATATACGAGTGATCAGATTTATTGCCTAGGCTTCCTAGGAAGGTATATTTGCTTACAGGAGCTCAGAGTGAAGAAGCACCATTGGATAAAGGGGAATTAGGTAGGTTTTAAGCAGGGACTAGATTTGGTATTGAGTAGGTAAAGTCTGAGTTCCTTTTTAAAGTGTGCAAGGTGCATGACGGAGCGTAGGTGTAAAGGAAGTTTGTTCCAAGTGTGGGCTACTGAGTAGCTATATAGTAGTTTTCCTATATTCTTCTTTGGATGATCTACATTCAGAAGTTGCTGATTAGAGGTGTGGAGGGTTCTAGAAGGGGTGTAGGTAAATAAAAATGTAGTGAGAGCTGGACAGGAAGAAGGCCTGTAGAGAATGGAGTGCATAAACTTGAAATTCAGAAAGTAGCAGTAGTTGATGGAATTCGAGCCATTGTAATGAGTTCAGGGCAAGGCAGTGATGGGAGTTGTAGGGGGAGTCAGTAATGAATCTTGCAATTTTGTGGTAAGTTTGTTGCAGTTTGTTCAAGGTAGTAGCTTGTATATTGGTTAGTATTGGGCCTGTGTAGAGAAGTGTGGGAGGGAGGAAGGACTGTGCTAGGGAGAGTCTAGCATTTGGAGTAAGAAATCTTTTGTTGCGATAAAGCAGGCCAAGTTTCTGGTGTGTTTTTTTTTTATTCCTTGCAGTAAGTGTAAGTTAAATTTGAGTTCGTCATCAATAATGACGCCTAACAGCTTTGTGTGTGGTTCAGGTTTTACGATAGTGTTGTTGGAGGATGTAATAGTAAATGTGGATTTATGGTTTGAAATTGAGCCGGGAATAAAGAGCAAGAGCTTGGTCTTCTTGCAGTTAAAGATAAGAAGATTGTCAGATAACCATAATTCTGTGGATAGAAAGGAGTTTTGAGTAAGGGTGTGCAGGCCTGTAACACTGGTGATGGAGATGAATGTGGAGTCATCTGCATATTGTATAAGAGAAGATTGTCTGCAAGAGGTGGAGTTTATGTGTAAAGATTTTAAATAGAAGGGGACCCAAAAATAGACCCTTGTGGAACGCCAGTTGGAACAGATATAAAGGGAGAGCAGGAGGAGAACCATTTGACAGATTGGTGCCTACCAGAGAGACAGCTGGAGAACCAGGCAAGGGAGGTAGAAGATAGGTTGAGGTTAGATAGCTTAGTAAGGAGGATAGAGTGAGAGACTGTATCAAAGGCTTTGGAAAGGTCAAGGAAGAGGCAGGATATCAGTTGATTGTTTTCAAGGGCTTTGGTTATGGTATGACTGAAAGTGAGGAGGGTGGTGGATGTGCTGTGGTAGGGACGGAACCCATGCTGTGTGGGAGTGAGAAGGTTGTGTTGGAGGAGGTGGGTGAGAAGTTGTGAGTGAATGCATTTCTCGAGTATCTTAGAGAGGGGAGAAAGAATAGCAATGGGATGATAGATGGATCAGCAGAGTTGCCACCCTTATGTAGTAGGATAGTAAAGAAGGATTTCCAGATAGCAGGAACTGTAGCTTCTTGTATAGATCTGTTCTGCAGCAAGTTTGAGGAATGTAGGAGGTAGGTTATCAGTAGAGGGAGAACATGGTTTAAGCATTAGAAGAAGAGATTTAATGTAAGAAGTTGACACAGATGTAAATGAGAAGCGATTCTGGTTCTGGGGGTTGATGGGGGTAGTGGTAGTTGCAGTGTTAGTGTTAGAGGGAGTGAGGTTTTGGATGGTGTCAATGAAGTGTTTGTTGAGTAGGGTAGCAATTTCCAGAGGAGATTTGTTGGGGTAGGGTGAGGGGCAAGAAGAGTTGCCAGGGTAAAGTATTTTGTTAAGAGTAGTCCAGAATTTGCAAGTGTTGGATCTGTTGTCTAGTTGAGGAGTTGTAGTAAGATTTTTTGTCTTTAGTGACTAATTTCTTGACTAGGTTACGTAGTTCTCTGTATTTATGTAGAAGGGGAATATGCCTAGTTTTAAGCCATGCCTTCCAGGTGCTATCCCTGTTATGCATCAGTGCTCTAGTATCGTTGGAGAGTCATGGGGCATAGTTTAATTTAATTCTAATTTTCCTGGAGGGAGCAAGGGAATTAAGGGTATTTAGGAAATGTTGTTAACTTTACTGACTGCACCATCAAGAGGGATGTGTTTAAGGATGGACCAATCAAAACTAGATAGTATGGAGTTAAACTGGGTGTTATTGAAGTTAGAGAGCTTACAACAGTTTCTATATAGGTGGGGTTTGTGTGCCTGGGAGGTGTGTCTGAGGTTAGAGGTGGGGAGGTGATCACTTAAGGAGTCAGGTACGGTACATGGGCCATGGTAGAGGTGGGGGGAGTTAGCGAGTATCCAGTCAATGGTGGAGCTAGAAGATAAGTCTTTATTGAAACGGGTGGGGGATGTAATCAGTTGGTGAAAACTGTGTAGATTGATACTAGGTTGAGGAGAGTTACTAGTACGTTTGGAACAGTCTATATTGACATCACCTAGAATGAGAGTTTCATAGTCTAGGTTATGGCTAAACCAGGATTGGATATTTTTGAAGGTGGGTATATTATTTCCAGGGGGATATAGATGGAGGTGACAGCAAATTTCTTGTGTGGATTTAGATGGCAGTTTAGGATGAGAAGTTCAGCAGGATGGAAGTTGGGGATGGGGATAATGACAGGAGAGAGGTTTAGGCTGAGTAGAGTATGGCTACACCACTATCTTTTTTGGGGGATCTATCAGCACGATAGATGTTGTAACCAGGTGGCAGTATTTCACTGTTAGTGATGTGTGACTTGAGCCAAGTTTCGGACAAGGCAAGGATGTTAGGGTTTGTATGGGCTATCCAGGAATGTAGCTCTGAGATTTTGTTAGTTAGACTTTGAATATTTATAGAATATATTGATAGATGTTTATGAGCTGTAATCTGTTGTATCTAAGTATGGGTATGGTTAGGGGTGTGAGTAGAAGGGGTGGGAGTGGAGGGATGATGAAAGGACTGAGGGCCTGGGTTAGGGTGGATGTCACCAGAGAGTAGAAGGTTATTTGTAAGACGTGTGAGTGGAGTATATAGTAAATCTTCTTACCCAGCCTATCCATGGTTCTAGTGTCCTTGTCAGAAGGCAGTAACATGGACAAAGGAAGCAAATGAGATGGCTTATCAGAGGCTACAGACACCACAGAGGGGTCAGCAGCAGGACAGTTAAACAAAAAGGAACAATCCTCAGGCACCCTATAAAACCTATCAAACTTCCTCGGAGCAGGGGGCAGAGAATCCAGCGCTTTAGAGGCAGTAGAAAAAACATCCAATAAAGCAGGCAAGACAGGAGGAATGGATGCAGGTTTAGGAGATTCCATCTGCAGTAACTCATAGTGCCTCTTATGGATATCTGAAATCTGGGCACAAACCCACTTAAAAATTCCATCATCCTAGAGATCATGTCCCCAAAGAAAATTTCCTCAGAGGGGTTATCTAGACTATGAGAATCCTCTTCTTCAGACACGTAGTCTAAAGGAGAAGGAATCTGGGCAGAATAAACAAGGGAGTCATCATCAGAATCCACTTCAGAAGAATGGAATTCTCTGGGCCTTTTAGGGGAAGAGGAGGACCAAGGAGGAGCAGGAACTGAAACCCCTTGAGGAGGCCACAATGACAGTAAAGCATTAAATAACCCCTGAATAAAGGCCTGCCACTCATTTTTTGGATCCCTAGGAGCAGAAGAAACATGGCTAGTTTTCTGTTTCTTCTTCAAAGAGACTGCCATCCTGGAAACCTGAGCAGGCCCAGACTTCGTCTTCCCTGAAGGCTGACCCTCGGGGCAGGAAGTTCCATCCATAGTACCTGCAGCAAGAAGCTTAAGCCGCTGGTGCTCAAGATACAAGTAAAGGGAAGAAAGCCGACTACGAAGAATTTTGGGGACAAACGTCTGACAAACTGAACAAGACGTATAATCATGAGTAGCACCTAGGAAAAAAGACACTTATTGTGGCAGTCTTTATGGGAATCAGTCTCCTACACTGGTAATTACCCTTCCTGGATGACATTAACCCCAAACAGCAGAAAACAAACAGAAAAAGTAACCAAAAACCCAACTGGGTATGTGTTGGCAACTATGAGGACGCCAGCAAACAGGAGTAAGTACAGGAAAGCCAACAAACAGAAAAATGAGAAAAAAAAAAACAGACGGATGTAATGAACAGATGGTTAAAATAGTATTCGGACTGGTGGCAAACAAGTTCTGAGGATGGTATGCCTGAACGTCACCTTTATGCCCTGCCTCATGCAAGGAGTGTGCAGGTGACATTCAACATACCTTAACGCAACAGTAAACTTTGGTAAACTGGCCAGACTGTGGGCTTCACAGCAGGGAATCCCAATTGTAAGAAATACTGCACCAGTGAATGTAAGGACATCACACTATCTGAGTTCAGTTCAGGTAGTGTAATAAGGAGTCAACGGGGCATTTGGGTTTAGGGAGGGAGTGGAGTTTTAGGTTTAGGGAATAAATGAGGAATTTAGGTTTAGTGATGGCTAAGGGAGTTTTAAGTTTAGGGAGTGATTGGGAAATTTAGGTTTAGGAAGGGAGAGGGGAATTTTAGAATTAAGCAGTGATCAGGGAATTTAGGAAGCCAGGATTCAGGTTAGGGTTATTGACTACAAGTTAGTGTTAGTGTTAGAATTAGGGCTTTGGGAACACTAAGCAGTTAAGCAGGGTTAGCTAATTGGGAATGGTAAGACATTAGATCAGGCTAGTAGGAGTTAGGGCATTTGCTGTTTTTAGCAATTCAGTAAAATGAACTGAATCTGGATGTCATAAAACATTTACTCCCATATATGTATATCTATATTTATATGCAAATGTATACATATGGATGTATTTATTTATTTATTTATTTATTTATCTGGTTTGATTTAATTAATTGACAGGCTAAGTGAACTGATCCTGTACTCTTTTTATAGGTTCATAGGTTCGTAAGAGGTTACTAGGCTAATGGCCCTATGGCCTTTACAAGCCTAGCCATGTTATACCCATGTTCCCTAACTGACCTTGATTAGATGGTCGTTATTCACACAGTGAGTTGATGATCAGCACCAACTGCCCCTGTCCATGAAGGACATAGGTGCTACCCCCTCGGGTGAATTTATGGTCTCCCATCCAATTGTATAGGTTGCTCTTGAATAGGGTTATTGAGGAGCTCTGCTTCACGTGAATTGGGAATTTATTCCAGAGGATCAGCAATTTCTGGGATATATATTTGTCTCTCCAGCATGTCCTGTTAATGTCACAGGCTAGGGTGAAATACCTTGAGCGAGTAAGTCTTGTCCCATTTGATTTGTGGATTTCCAATAGGGCAAGGTCAGAGACTGCTCTGTAGGCCAGGCACAAGTCACCTCTCAGCAGCCTGTAGGATACAAAGTACAGTGACTGTAGAATATAGAGTACAGTGACAAAATAAAATATAGGTTCATTGGTTCATACTATTCTAACTGCCCTTGTGCACCATTTTAAGCCTAGCCAATTACCCCATGTGAGAATCAAACCCTGCACCTTGTGTCTGTAAAATAAACACCTTAACCATTATGCCAACCTCCCCAGGATCACTAGGCTAATGGCACAAGAGCCTTTATAAGCCTAGCCAATAATACACAGGATATCACAATGTTATATCTTAATTCCCCAGATATGGGATGGGGTAGTAACAGGGCAGTGGGTCTTTGGACATTGCAGCCCTGAGTCATTTTACAGACTGCTTCTGTCCATGAGGGAAATGAGCAGTACCCTGGGAGTGAATTTACAGTATTTACAGTTCCCCATCCATTTGTCCAAATTATTTTTCAACAGAGTGAGGGGTGGGCCTTGTTTTATGAAGATGGTAAGTTTATTCCATAGATAAAGTAGCCTTTGAGATATGGCTCTGTCTCTCCAGCAAATTCTGTTAGAGTCACAATTAAGGTTCAGGTCCATGGAACGTGTAATCCTCATATATCTTTTCTTGTGAATATATAACACTTTCACTAGGGCTGGATCAGAGAATGCCTTGTAGGTCAGGCATAAGTCCCCTCTCAATAAACGATATGAGATGGAGTAAAGTGATAGGGCCTTTAGTCAGTCTGCATAAGACATGTGTCGTACACTTTGTATTTTTTTAGTGAGAAACCTCTGGGGCCACTCAAATTGGTGTAAGTGCCTGGTTAGGTACATGCAGAAGGGATCATTGTACTTGATTATGGGCCTGATGAGGACCAAGTACTATGGCACTGTGACTTCCTTTGATCTTGATGTTGTGCCTTTACTTATACGTTGAGCCACACAGAAGGATTTCCTCACTACTGTAGCTACCTGGTGGTCAAAGTTTAGTTTACTATCTATCTGTGTTCCTAGATCCCTCAACACTGGGTCTATTTTTAGGATTGTGACATCAATATTATAATTTACAGGGATATCTGATTTACTGAAGGGTATGATTGTGCATTTTTTAGCATCTAGTCTAAGACCGTGGTTTTGGCACTAGTCATTTGTCATTTTTAGGCTTGTTTGTAGGATGCCAACATCATTTGGTGATTCAGTAATTGCTCCCAGCTTACAGTCATCAGCAAACTTGGTGATCCAGAGAGGCCCCCAACATTGGCCTTCACTTCAGAGAAGTATATACCAAACAGGATAGGCCCCAACACTGAGCCCTGCGAAACACAGCTAGTAACAGGTTTCTTATTAGAAGTGGATTCACCTATCTAGACAACATGTGTCCAGTCAGTGACACAATACGCTATCCATCTGACAATGTTGGGGTTTATGCCTAACTCAGTAAGCTAATCTATGATCCCCAAGTGGGGGATTGCGTCGAAAGCTTTGGCCAGATACAGATAAGTGGTGTGTACTATTTTACTGTCATCCACGGCCCTGGTGACTTTCTTGAAGAAGTCCACCAGACTGAGCAGACAAAACCTCCCTTTGACAAAGCCAAATTGGGTCTGGTCCAGTGTTTGGAGAGTTCCTATGTTATTACTGATTAGGTCCAAGATAACTCTCTCCATGGCCTTGCAGACAAACTTAAGGGTGGTCTGTAGTTCCCTGGGTCTGTTGATTGTTCCCCCCTTGTGCAGAGATATGAGTATTGCAGTCCTCCATTCCTTTGGGACAAAGTCCATCTGGAGGCTGTGGTTAAAAAAGGATTCTAGTGACCCTGATAGATTCTATTTTAAGCTAGTTAAGAAGCATGCTGTAATGTTGTCAGGACCCATGGAGGCTGTGTTTTCAGCTTTAGTGGGAGCAAAAGGACCTGTTCACTCATAATGACCGCTAAGGGAATGGTTGTGGGTATTTCTTTAGGTGTGGTAGGAGGTGATGGGGGGAGTGAAGTTACTCTGGGTGAAAGTGGTACCATTCATGATTAACTTGGTACATTACTGAGCATTTCCCCTGAGCTTACAAACAATTAAAAAAAGCCTTATGGTGATCTTTCACCTGGGAGGCTAGCTTTGCCTCATAGTTTGCTTTGCCAGATTTGACCAGCTCTCTAATTTGTTTAGACAGGTGAGTGTCTTTCTCCACTGTTTTGTCTGTTCCTTCTTGACTTTGGAGATGATTTTTATTCCTTTAGTTGAATAGCCTATTTATGTTAAGGGTCCACCAGGGTGGTTTATTTTTTCAGTAATCATAGGTTTGACTCAGACAGGTACTGCCTCCTCTAAGCAGCTATGAATGTGGTTGTTCAGTGCTTTTGTTTACAGCTCAGAGTAGGCTTCAGTGTCATCTGGGTTTGGAGGGGCTTGGAAGTTTAATAAGCTGTCGCTTAGATTAAGGTAATGGGTCTTAAAGCTTTTAGGGTTGGAATTTGATGGGGGTTCTAAGTTAGTTTTAATACTAAAGGAGGTCATTTTGTGGTGAGGTCTTACCAGAAAGGAATTAATGCATGGGAGGGAACAGCATCCCCCAAGTTCGCGAATACTAGGTCTATTTGTACTTCCAGTTGGGGAGCTAACTAGTTGCTCCAGGGTGTTTATCATATTTATTTATTTAACATTTGTTTACCGGGAAAGTCCCACTTGGAATGAAGCCAATTTTCAATGGAGGCCTGGGGAGAAACGTTCTAGACGCATGTCTTTGTAATGTGGGAGGAAACTGGAGTACCCAGAGGTAACCCACATGAACTCAGGGAGGACATGCAGACTCTGCACAGAAGGCATCCCAGCCAAGAATCAAACCTCTTGCTGTGAGGTGACAATGCTACCGCTGTACCACTGCACCATGTTTGTGTTGACAAAGTCCAAAAGCCTCTGAGCAAGTGAATTATGGGTCATATAAGTCTCCCAGTTTATGGACAGTTAGTTGAAGTCACCCATACGTATGGTGTTAGGCTAAATGTTAAGAGATTCCAGTAGGTTTAGGTAGGAGGTGTGGTTTTCCAGACTCATATTAGGGGATCTGTACCTAGCAAGGATATGATAGGGGGTTGCACCTATGGTTAGCTGAGCATGGAGCAGCTCAAGCAAGTCATGTTGTTGGACTAGTCTAGCAGTGTACTTGTCCTTTATGAACACTGAAACACCTCCTCCCTTTATTTTATCCTGTGTTGGGGGGGTTCAAAATGTAGGAAAGGCATTGTAGCCTTTGATAACAGGGTGCTCTCCATGGTTCTGAATCATGTTTCCATGACTGCACACATGTCTGCATTCTCCAGGGTGAGGAGATATTCCAGGGAGTGCAGTTATTTATTTAAACTCCTAGTGCTGAGCAGCAGTACCTTTAGGTAGTTATGAGTGATTTGTGTTATGTTGGAGGGCTTAACAACTTGGCAGAGCCTAAAAAAGGCACTATGGGGATAGATAAAGTTTTTGCCAGTATCTGGAAGCCAAGTGATGACGAGTGCAAACCATCTCTGGCAAAGCACCATGGTTTGTTGATCATGTCTCCCAGGCTGAGAAATACTGAATGCCCTTGTTGTGATACCAGAAACTAAACCAATTGTTGAAGTCAAATAATTTTTTGCTGGTACTGTGGCACCATCATTGTTGAAAGTAGGGTGCTACTCAAGGCTAGATTGATACCTGCCTGGGACACGTATTCCGAGAACCCCATCATGTCTCTCTTCATATAGTCCAGTGAAGTACATCTTGGGTAATTTATGCCCACATAGACTACGACCGTGTCATACAGGTACTTGTAGTTTAAAGACCTAAGTGCATGTGTGATCTGGCAGATCCTGGCTCCAGACAGTTCACTGTGATTTTCTCCTTGTTTAGCCTGGTAAGGGAGATCAGTATGTCTTACAATGGAATCCCCAATAACTATAATATTTGGCTGTGTGATGTGTTGCCTTATGGACTTGGAAGTAAAGCTGCAATAATTTTCAGAGTTATGCATTGTGTGAGGTGCTGTCTTTTTTGAGTGTGCACAGGACAACTGAGAGATGCTTTTAGGAGGTCTTGGAGATTTGGGTAAATTACAAGTGAGTAACTCCACATATGTGGATCTATGTGTTTGTTCCCTAGTATTAGTAGTAAGAGTTTTGGGTGTAACACTGGCAACCTGGTTTGCATTTTTCATGTGTGTATGTGAGAAATTTGCTCCAATGACATTATGTATCTACATCTTTCGTACACTGTGTTTGTCTCTTCTAAAATTAAATGATTGTCGGTGAATATGAGGCAGTTACTACACTGCCTCAGGATGCCCATATCCACCAGGCCAGAAACAGAGATGACGGGGAAGCACCTATCCATTATACTAGGTCCTTAGTAGATGGGAAGGAGTAGGGGACAGTCACTTAAAGGTCTAAGTGAGAGTTTTTAGTAGTTACTATCAGATGACCTGCAGTGGTGCTGCCCTCTGTGCAGACTGGCAGCTCTTCAAGCACCTATGATCAGTAGGAGATTATGGACATCGTTTCCTATAGAGAATGTTAAACTGAAGAGGTTTGCTTATGTAAAAGGCATAGGTAACCATGTTTGCACATCAGCTTTTATACCAGCAGGATGAACGACTTTTACGTGGTTAAGCCCTCAGGCCAGGCAGATAAACACACAATAAGGCTTCCACCAGCAGCTTCCAACTTGGATGGGTTGAATCAGTTCTCTGCTCCCACCAGAGTGCAGAAAACCCCTCTTAATGTAAAAATAACTGGTTTTGAGCTCAAGAGCAGTAACAAATGCTTTACAACAAAAGGCAAAACTCATGAAGTTTCAGTAATCCTTAGAAATAGGTTCACATACCCTATTCACAAATACAGAAAAAAAGTGTGAAATGTAGAACTATAAACACAGAAAAACTTTGCAAAACTTCAAAATATTTTAGCAAACTCAGGGGAACTTTCATTCAAGACACGAGCCATAAGGCAGTAGAACATTTCAAGTAGTAGTAATTACATTAAGATGATATAACACATATGCAGCTTGAGAATAGAAAATACACACTATACATAAAAATCTTTTATACAGCATTTGCACTATACTTAGGAATTATAGATAGTATATTTACAGGATTTGCAACATGCATATCAAAAATGGTAGCTGAAAACAAATAATATGATTTTGTTTTAGTATCAAGAGTTTTGCATTGCATAGTTTATCACTGATTGTAATATTTTATTTACATGTGCTTTCTGTAATATGATATCATTTTCCATCACATGGCATAGAACACAGACAGAAGAGCAGTTAATCAGAGATTTGTACTCATAGGTACAGTGAGGAAATGAATTAGTGAAAAGGTACATGAACCAAGTTTCAGACAATCACATATTTAAGTTCTAGCTAATAAGTGCTGCAGGTTAAATGCCTAATAGTATAATATAAGTGATCTAGGTACCTAACTGAAAACTAGTTAAATGTATTTCTGAGTTAAGAAAGTAGAGACTTTGTAATTTTCTAGAACTGTACTTAACATTTTTATCCCTGAAGCAGTGGAAAGAATTTGTGGTTTTAAACATCATGTTTAAAGAAGTGAAACATGCTTTTTTTATCCAACAAAAAGTGTTTGCATGTATCTTATTCTTGTGAGCACTATTTTCTGTGAAAAGAACAGTGTGTTTTGAAGCCTTTAAAAAAATATTATGTTTTAAATATTGTTTTCGATTGTGGAAGACAAAATGAAGTAAGCCGTGTTTACTGCATTGATATTGATAGGAGGGCAGGGAGTGGTTACATTATTTCTGGTATCAGCTCTAATATTGCTGGATTGGTAAGGTAAGTAATTGTAAATTAGTGACGTAACTGCCAAACTGATACACTAGCATTATTAGAGGGGAACCCAGAATGACGTAACAGCTCCCTCTCCTCCTATGAATATTAATACCATAAATATGGCTTTTACTACATTTTTAGTCTTCCACATTCCAAATCAATATTTAAAAACTGCTTTTAATGCATGGGTGTGAAATGACCTTTGCTTTTTATATAAAAAAACTGTTTGCATGCATAATAATGCATGCAAACACTTCTTTTTTATACAAAAAAATAAAGGTTGTTTCACACCTTTAGATATGATCTTTAAATGGTCAGTAAACCTAAACATAAAGTGAAGGTAGTTTGTTGTAATTCTAATGTCCCTAGACGGGTGGGTTCCAATCTGTAGGGACAATCTTTCTTGGATAATAATAATACCAACAATAATAATCATCCTCATCATTATTATTATGAGGACTGTAGTCACTAAATAATGACAGACGTTTGAGTTTCAGACTTCATGTGCTTCAGAAAATATGTGCTAATGTAAAAATGTTATTCTATCTACATTCTAAGAGCAATATTTAAAATCTGTCTTTGATTTTGAACTTTATCCCCATATGGCTCTTGTCCAGAATTCTTGCTCTAAGAGGATGAGGGGTACTTGTAGGGACCAGTGAAACAAAATGCTAAGGAAGAGTAAGAAAGTCAGTACCTACAGCTTACCTTGACTTGGCCAAGGCCTTTGACACAATCCCCCACTCAGGCATCATTGAAAAGCACAACTTGGCATAAATCCCTATCTCATCAGGTGGGTCCCCAACTGACTCACTGACAGGACCCATAAGGTCAAAATAGGTGCCTCCACCTCCGATAGCAGACCTGTCACTAGTGGAGTTCCTCATGGATCTGCGATGGGACCCCTACAGTTTGTCATCTACTTCTCAGAGGTCCAGGCAAAGACAAAAGGCCTGCGACTGACCAAGTTTGCAGATGACTGTAAGTTGGGTGCTGTCATTGACTCCCCACATCATGTTAACATACTGGGTCTCACAGCAACTAATGACTGCTGTGAAAGTCATGGCCTCAAGTTAAATGCAAAACAAAGTATCATCATACCATTCAGCAAAAACACGGCCCCTACTGATTATCACATCAACAGTAACCCCCTAAATATACAACCTGTGGTGAGAGGCCTGGGTACTCAGGTTGACAACAATCTCACATTCGACCATCATGTAGCGACAGTGGTCAGAAAAGCCTTTTACTTGGTTCATCTCTTAAGTAAAGGGATTGCATCCAGAAAAAAGGGGGTATTTCTTCTCTATACTCCTGCCTCATTAGAGCAATAATTGAATATAACACCCCGCCTGGTGTGTACCTCTCCAAACATCTGCACCAACTGGAAAGGCCACAGAAATACCGCACAAAGAGAATCCATGGCCTCCAGCACCTGTCCTCTGTGGACAGGCTCGAATCACTATCACTCTACTTGGTATCATACAGATTGCTGAGGGGTGATCTGTGTCTCGCCTACAAGGCAGTCTTGGACCCTGCCCTGCTAGAGATGCTCCATATCTACAAGTCTAATTCCTCATGCATTACCCACTCAAAAAGTCTGAATCTAATATGCGACATCAACAGAGGCTGCCCCGTCTCTGGAATAGACTTCCTATGCAAGCCAAACAGAGCACCTTGCTGACCCTCTTCAAGTTCAACCTTCATGAGTGGATGGGAAACCACACATTTGTCCCAGGGGTTCCACTATGTCCCTCATTAACAGGGGTGACAGGTGCTGACTGAGGTTTGTTTTTTGGGGATAAACTCTTGGCTAGGCTTCTAAGGGCCCCAGGGCCATTAGCCTAGTAATCTCCTATGATCCTATGTTCCTATAATATTTCAATGAAAAAACATAAGGAAGTTAAAGAGTGCAGAAATACCACACAAAGTGAGAAACAACCACTTAATGCTTTATTCATATAAGGACTTTCAGACCTTATTTTGTAGGGGGGAAATATAATCTGTTATGAGGAAATGTTTGCTTTGCATATAGCTGCCTTTCAATGAATTACTATTAAAGGTAAGATCTGCAATGCTGCATTCTGCAGGGTGGAAGAGATTAGTGGGAGAGGATCTGCCACAGACAAAAAGTGACCGTGGTATGATATGGTTTACTGTGCAGAATATCAGTAAGGTTAAAGGGATGGCAATGAGTGTACAGGACTACAGAAGAGTTCATTTTTGCAAGACTAGGGAAATATATTGAGAGAGACAGCTTAGATCACTGGATGAGCAATGGGACAGGATAAAAGAAAGCATTAGGAGGGGAACTTTAACTGAGGCATTGATTTCCCCAGTGAATAGCTACATAGATGAGGTGTCATCCAACACCAAATCTGTTGACAGAAGTTTCACTTTATTCAAAGAATCACAGACACGGAGCTAATAATATAAAATAAGAAGTGGTAGGGGAAACCCTTTTATTACATATTACTAACATCTGTGCCATGGAACAGAAAGTTGGTGAAGTACCATTGATGAGTCCATATATGGGGAATTCATTGACAATAAATTCGTATCTTAAAGAAGGAGATTTAACGAAAACAAAAAAGCAGGGAAAAAGAAGGCACCAACTTGACTAAATAGAAAAGTTATGGAATGGTTGATGGAAAAAGGAAAGAGCTTACAAAATGGAAGGACAGAGTGGAAGCAGTCAAGAAAAGTCTAGGAATGCAGGAAAAAAAGGCAACCGTGAAGGATAACAGCAAATAGTAGGAGGAAGAGTGAACCGGCAGTGATACAACAAAACGTTATGATTTGTTATCAAGTCAAGAATAAGATCTGGGACTTGGTTCACTCAAAAAATTCTGGAAAGTTCTTCACATCACTCTGCAAGAACTGGCAGCTAATATTTTTTAAATTTATTTGTATTTTATTTACTTGCTGACTAGATTAAGTCCACTGGACAAAATTATCCCTTTTCATGTGTAACTTGGGAGTACCAGTTGGTTATGTCATATGCTCAGAGTCACATAGTAGGCATATAGGTTCATAGGTGTGTACTAGGCTAATGGCCCTGGAGCCTTTACAAGCCTAGGCCATAGAAGTGCCCTGGCATCATGCCGCTCGACATTAATTCCCAGTGCCTCTATCAAGTAGAGCCACTGGAGTGATCCCTGGGGTGAACTTTCTATTACCCATCCACTCATCAAGATTTCTCTTGAAGAGGGACACCTGCTTCACATGTATGGAAAGTCTATTCCAGAGCATGAGCAGTCTCTGGGTGAGGAACCTCTCCCTCCAGCATGTTCTGTTGATTGTGGTAACGAGGTTGAGGTCTCTGGAGTGTGTGGTGCGGAGGGATTGGGATTTCTTTAGATGTAGCATTTCTAACAGAGCTGGATCAGACATGGCTTTGTAAGTCAAGCAGAGATCACCTCTAAGCAGGCGATATGAGACAGAGAATAGCTGCAGTCTTTTGAGTCTGTCCATGTAGGACATGTGTTTAATGTCTAGGATCCTCTTTGTGAGGTACTTCTGTGGCCTCTCCAGCTGTTGCAGGTGTCTAGTGAGGTACATGCCAAATGGGGCATTATACTCTGATTGGTCTAATGAGCTAAGAGTAGAGAGAGATGATGACCTCTTTCTTCCTGGATGCAAAACCCTTGGTAATGAGATGGGCCACATAGAAGGAATTTCTTACCACAGTGGCAATGTGGTGGTCGAAGGAGAGGTTGCTGTCAACCTACGTCCCCTGATCTCTTATAATGCCTTCAGTATTCAGTGGGCTCCCATTGATGTGGTAATTAGTGGGAACTGAGTTTTTACCAAAGGGGATGACGATGCATTTTTTGGCGTTAAGCTTAAGATCATGGTTTTGACACCAGTCGTTGGTCTCAGTGAGACCTTTCTGTAGGATGTCTGCATCACTCGGGGAGTTAATAATGGCTCCCAGCTTGCAGTTGTCTGCAAACTTGGTCAGAGTCCCTTTGTGTTGTTCTGAACTTCTGAGAAGTAGATGCCGAACAGGAGAGGACCCAGGACCGATCCCTGTGGGACTCCACTCATGACTGTGTGCACTGTTTAGTCACAACCTTACCTCAGGCTTTGTCCCTACCGAATGCTGCACTGCTACAGTTATCCATAAAGGGGGAGTGACTGCAGACCCTGGAAGTTATCGCCCAATTAGCCTGATGAGTCTGATATGTAAGGCTATGGAGCACATCATCATGGACCTAATTAACAAGGATATAGGGAATCTCCAAACTCTAGATCCCACACAGTTTGGTTTTGTGAAAGGTAGATCATGCATGCTCAACCTGGTTGACTTCTTTGAGTCAGTCACCAGAGCGGTGGATGAAGGTAAGGCAGTTAATACAGCCTACCTCAAGCTGGCCAAGGCCTTTGATACCATTCATCACTCAGGAATTATTGATAAACTCACCAAACTAGGCATCAACCCCAATATCGTTAGGTGGGTTGCAAATTGGCTCACAGATAGAACACACAGTGTGAAAGTAGCAGACTCCAAGTCAGAATGCCGACCAGTCATGAGTGGAGTCCCACAAGGATCGGTCCTGGGTCCACTCCTGTTTGGCATCTACTTCTCAGAAGTCCAGACCAATACAGTGGGACTCTGGCTGACCAAATTCGCAGACAACTGCAAGCTGGGAGCCATTATTAACTCCCCAAGTGATGCAGACATCCTACAAAAAGGCCTCATTGAGACTAATCACTGGTGTCGAAACCATGGCCTTAAGCTTAATGCCAAAAAATGCGTCATCATCCCCTTTGGTAAAAACTCAGTTCCCACTAATTACCACATCAATGGGAGCCCACTGAACACTGAAGGCAGTATAAGAGATCTGAGGACACAGGTTGACAGCAACCTCTCCTTCAACCACCACATTACCACTGTCGTCAGAAAGTCCTTCTATGTGGCACATCTCATTACCAAGGGTTTTGCATCCAGGAAGAAAGAGGTCATCATTTCTCTCTACTCTTCCCTCGTTAGAACAATCATAGAGTATAATGCCCCATTTGGCATATACCTTACTAGATACCTGCAACAGCTGGAGAGGCCACAAAAGTACCTCACGAAGAGGATCCTAGGTCTTAAACACGTCCTACATGGACAGACTCAAAAAACTCCAGCTATTCTCTGCCTCATATCATCTGCTAAGAGGCGATCTCTGCCTGACTTACAAAGCCATGTCTAACCCAGCTCTGTTAGAAATGCTACATCTAAAGAAATCCCAATCCCTCCGCACCACACAATCCACAGACCTCAACCTCATTACTACAATCAATAGAACATGCTGGGGGGACAGATTCATAACCCAGAGACTGCGCATGCTCTGGAATAGACTTCCCATGCATGTCAAGCAGAGCACCTCACAGGCCCTCTTCAAGAGAAATCTTGATGAGTGGATGGGAAATAGAAAGTTCACCCTGGGGATCATTCTAGTGGCTCTACTTGATAGGGGCACTGGGAACTAATGATGGACAGCACAATGCCAGGGCACTTCTATGGGCTAAACTTGTAAAGGCCCCAGTGCCATTAGCCTAGTACACACCTATGAACCTATGAATGTGAAACAGCAACAGTCAACCCTCTGCACAAAGGTGGGCCATCTACAGACCCTGGAAACTACAGAGCGATAAGACTCACTAGTCTTATATACAAAACCATGGAAAGAATTATCATGGACATAATCAGTAATGACATAGAAAACCTGCAGACACTGGATCCAACCCAATTTGGTTTCATCAAGGTCAAGTCATGCCTACTCCTACCTCTCAACTGTCCAGATTTTTTGAGAACGTCCAGATTTTTGCCTCATATTTTTGGTCTATTTCTCATAAAATTTGTGGTTTTCTGCATTTTTGTGGCAATTCAGTGAGGACTGAGTTCACTAAATAATGACAGATGTTTGAGTTTCAGACTTCATCTCCTTCAGAAAATGCATGATAAGACAAGACCTTTTATTCTAGCAATGTTATAAGTTTGTAAGAGCAATATTTAACATTTGTTCATTTTTTGGGGCTTTTGTCCCCCCATTATTTTTGACCAGATTGTTTGTGTTAAGACGCTAACAGCTATGTGCCTACTCAACCTGGTGAACTTCTTTGAGAGGGTCACCAAAGCAATGGATGAGGGCAAAATGGTTCACACTGCCTACCTTGACCTGACCAAGGCATTTGATACAATTCCCCACTCAGATATTGTTGACAAACTTAAGAGATCAGGTACAAACCCTTATGTCACCCAGTGGATAGCCAGCTGGCTCACAGACAGGACCCAGAAAGTTAGAATTGGGGAGTCCACCTTTACAAAGAGGCCAGTCATAAGCGGAGTCCCTCAGGAATCGATCCTGGGACCGCTCCTTTTTCGCATTTACTTCTCTGAAGTCAAGGCCAATGTCAGTGGTCTCTGGCTACTAAATTTGCAGACAATTGCAAATTAGGAGCTGTCATTGAATTGCCCATCAACACAAATGTTCTCCAGTAAGGGCTGACATAGACAAACAACTGGTGTCAGAGCCATTGACTAAAACTAAATGCCAAGAAATTCATAATAGTATCCCTCAGGAAGTCATTCACCCCTGGTAACTATCATATTGGCAACGCACCCCTAAAAGTTAACCCAGTAGTCAGGGACTTGGGGACACACATAGGTTCATAGGTTGGTACTAGGCTATCGGCCCTAGGGCCTATACAAGCCTAGCCATAACAATTCCCTGGCTATTTCTTCCCACACTATTTATCATGTGCCTACAGTAGTGAGGAAATCATTCCATGTTGTGCAACTTACAAACAAAGGTATGGCATCTAAGTCCAAGGAAGTCATTATTCCATTATATTCAGCATTTATTCCACTATATTCAACATTTATCAGACCTATCACTAAGTACAATGCCCCCTTTGGTATGTACCTAACTAGGCATATCCAACAACTGGAGCATCCACAGAGGTTTCTCACTACAAGAATACAGGGCATAAGTAACATATCCTATGCAGACCACCTCAAGACCCTATCCCTGTAGTCTGTCTCCTACAGGCTCTTGAGGGGAGAGCAATACCTGATATACAAGGCATTGCATATCCATAAAACAAACAGCACCAGAACTGCCCATTCTAAAGACTTAAACCTTGCCTGTGATATAAGTAGAACCTGCTAGAAAGACAAGTATGTATTCCAGAGACTACCCCTTCCCTGGAACAGACTTCCCATCCATGTAAACCAGAATTCCTCCCTAACCCAGTTCAAGTGTAGCTTGGACAATTGCATGGGGAACAGGCAATTCATCCCTGGTTTAGCACCTATGTCTCTAATGGACACAGGCAACCTGTAAATGTTTCACCTCCCAAGCTCCTGCCTACACTTATCAAGGGTAGCAGAAATTGTCAGAGATTTGTGATGCATGGCAAGGCTTAAAAAGCCCCTTATGATCATTAGCTTAGTAAATACCTATAAACCTATGAGTACAACAGTTACAAACATTAGGAAAAATGGTGTTGTTATTAACTATGTAATTTGTATAATAATAATAATAATGGTATTATCTTGCATTTCATCTTATAGCCCTTCATTTTCATGTCACTGTATTATGGATTAGGATATGCTTGACACAAATTATCTGGACCAGTACACAGTTTTAATAAACAAATTAAATAAATAAATAGAACTAATTGCTGTCAGTTTCTTCACCCCAACCCCACCAAGGCCTGCAACTGGTAATCTTCAAAATAGACTGTATATTTTTTTGGGGGTGGGGGTCATGTGTGCATCTTGTGGTCGACTGGCATCCTGCCCAGAATTAGTTCTCTGCCTTACTGAATATCAGGATAGGCTCCAGTTCCTCCCACAGTGCTGAACAAGCTAAAGAAGGAATCAAAAAAGAAGTGAATAACTGAATGAATGCTTTCTAGCGGATATAGTTAAGTATGTTTTATGCACTAGTATATTGCTTCAAACCAAAAGGGCTGTTCTAACTCATTCACATACATTCTTAAGTCACCGTTTGTTCTGTTGTTTCTTAAGACTAATATTTTGAAGCCTTAACATTTGACAACATTAACAGAACATTGAAGATCCCGAGAGAAGCAGAATGTAAGAACATACCACTGTTATTGGTGGGTCTTGATGCAGAGAAAGCATTTGACAGAGTAGACTGGGACTTCATGAGCAGGGCAGTTGAACCATTTGCTTTCCCTGATACAATTATTAGGTTGATTAGGAGTATATATGAGGGATCGGAGGTGAAAATGAAAGTGGGTGGGGTCCGCTCTAATAATTTCTGCTTGAGCAGAGGAACCAGGCAGGGGTGTCATCTTTCCTCTTTGTTGTTTGCATTATATTTAGAACCACTGGCAAAGAAAATAAGGGACTCAGAAATTCAAGGATAAAATTGGTATGACAGTCAAGAAAAACTGTCTCTCTTTGCAGATGATATTATTTTATACATGACAAAACCAAAAAAGGACATTACAGTTTTGTGGAACATTTTAAGACAGTTTCAAATCTTTTCAGGATACAAAATGAATGAAGCTAAAACAAAGGCGATAGTGGTAAATTATGTACCTATACATTTATTTATTTATTTATCTACATTTGTTAACTGGGTAGTGTCCAACTGGGTCAGAAACCCATTTTCAGCAGAGACCCGGGGAGAAAAGCTCCAGAACAGTACAAAAGTTAGTTAAAGTATAGGTAAGCAGTTACACCAAATATCAAAAAGTATGTTAAAAAATATGTTACATGATTACAGAAATATTAGGAGGAAAAGTTAGCTTATACATATAAGTAAAAATTAAATTAAGAACAAATATAAAAATAGTTAATGTGTACATTAACATGAATTGGTCCAACAATATCCATATTTATGGGGACATGATAAAAAGAAGTATTTAGGAGTATGGATCAGAAATGACTCTGTTGTGGTGGCTAAGGATATGTGGGAAGAGATTAAACAAAAGATAATACAAAAACTGAGAACCCACAGGCTTTTTTTGTATGGATATGGATAGTAAGATACAATTAAAATGTTTTAGACCTTTAATATTATCCACAGGTCAGGCAAATTTTTATCAACCAGAGGAGAAGTTGTGGATAGCAATTGAAAAAGAGCTGAAGGATGTTATCTGTGTGGGGAAGATGGCAAGAGTCAAGTGGCATAAGATGATTCTTCCAATAGAACAAGGTGGACTAGAATTACTCAATTTGAGGCCCTCATACATCATTCAAAGTGAAAAGGAATGCTGATGATACAGGGGAGGGGCTTAAGAAATAAGGAGAGACTGGGATCTTAGATGCACTCTTAAGGAGAAAAAGAAAAATGATACAGAGTTATATTCATAAAATAGCAGGGAGTGTTCTAAGAACCAACCCAGCACAAGAATGGGGAATAGGGATGACTGCAGTTAGGGGTACAGACAATAGGCAAGAGGGGGCTGGAATAAACTGCCAAAGGAACCAAGGTATTGGGAGCAAATAACTAGAGAGGGAAAGATGACAGAATGGGCAGATGCGAAGAATTTATGTGGACTGCAGGTTAGAGATTGCCTTCCCTGTCAAGAATTGATATCAGAGTATAGGCAAAGAGAAAGAAATAGAAGGGTCTTAAATGAAAGACCAGCACTGGCAGAGTTTTTAAAAGAATCTAGAACAGAAGCTGCCATTAAAAAAGGATTGATTAGTAGAGCATATAAAATATTGCATGATAACTATAAGACTCAATCAGAGGAGCTTAGAAAGGATTGGGAAGAGAGTCTGGATAAGCAATTCACAAAAAGACAATGGGGGATATATGTATATCTCCCAAATATGACACAAAGTCTAGAAGATTTAGGATCTGTAGCTAGAAGTATTTACATAGATATTTTTATACCCCACAGAGACGCCAAAGAATTTTTCCTCAGGCGGATAGCAAATGTTGGAGGTATGACAGGGAAGAAAGAGGCGGTTGGGAACATATTTTTTGGGAGTGTAATGAGTTGGCAGGCTTTAAATATTCCCTGCGGACCACTCTGTTGGGGATGCTGGGTGAGCAGTTTAGACTGACTGGGGAGAAGATTTTTTTTGACTTATGATACAGAATCGGAATTGCCTAGACAAGGTAAGGCCTTGCTGAGTCTAATTATAGTGGTTGCCAAAAAAGCAATTACTAGAAAATGGAACTCAAAGTTTAAACTAACTGTACTAAAAGTAATGAATATAGTAACACAGATAAAGGAACTGCAATTGGGATCTTTAAGAAAGGGAAGGAGCAATTCTACAGAGGAAAAACTAAGAATTGTGGGAACAATATATGCAGAGAAGGGACGAGGTTTAGAAGAAGTCGGGATTCAAACGAGCTGTATAATGCTTAACTGACAATTAGATTATAAGTGATGTATAATGTTTGCAACTACAGTTGTTTCAATGGTGTCTGTGATGCATACTGTTTGCAGTTTAAAGTAGTCAGTGTTTGTTTTTCATTCATATAAATGTAAGATTGTCTTCACTATATGTGATAATTTAATAAAGATTTTTTTTGTTTAAAAAAAGACTAATATTTTGAAGCCTTGATACTGAAATTAAAACAAGCTATAAGAACAAGTGACAAAATATTAATGAGATAACATTAAATAAAACGTGCAACAAAATTATTGAAAATAAATCGGCTTAATTTTTGGAGAAAAGAATGTTAAGCAGTTTCACAGTTCAGATCAGTAAATAATCATACCACAGTGGAATAGATGAGAAACTGAATGCAAAGTATCAACATACAACTCAATCTTTGATAGAAAAAGTGCAGCACTAAGAAATGTTAAGCCGCCCCAGATCACGGGTGTTACTGATTCAACTTTCCATGCAGTTACATTAATGCTCTATCTAACTCTATTAGCTCACATACTATTTGATTTAAATTCTGTACACACTACTAATATATTAAATGTACATTCATTCCTATTTAATTATGGGAATATGAAATAGGGCAATAATTGCATACCAGTTCATTCCAAATTAATCTGCGGTGAGAGAATACTATTGCTAAATTTGACACAACTTTATAAAAAAGCAAGATTGTTAAGTTTAAAAAAAAAACAAACAAACCAGAAACTAGGTCTGCTATATTGGAACAAAAAATTCCTAACCCCTGAATCTAGACTTACCCTGAGCCAGGCACTCCTCCTCCCCTTCCTCTTATATGCCGCCCCAGTTCTTACCAATATCCAGGCCTCCACTCTAAACAAACTCCAACAGACTTACCATAAAATAGCCAGATTCATTACTAACGCCCCATACAATTCACACCACTGCATTTCTTTAAACTCTCTTTAATGGCTTGAACTTCCCCAATTTCTGCTATCTTATCAATTTCATATGTTACACTCTATTCTTTATAAAACCTCCTTCTGTCCAACTCTATCTTCCTTAGTCTCCATCTACATCCCATCCCGGACCCTCCGTACTTCTAACCAACAATTACTTGATATTTACCACCCCAAAAGGTCAGTAGGCAAACTACTCTACAAACACTCCCTTGCCCATGCTTGGAACAAACTTCCCCTTGACTTACGTTCAATCTCCCACACCTCACACTTTAAAAATGAACTAAAAGCTTATTTTCTCAAGTCCAGAACCTGCCCTTGCCATGACCCTACCTAGTCTTCCTTCTCTTTATGTACCCTCAAAAGGACCATACTTAGTACCTCATTATACCTCTCTCTCCAATGTGTCTACTATGCATTTGCATAATTTTATACAAACAAAAACATTTTATTGTTGACCTGTTGAACTCTATCAATGTAAAATTATGTTACTAAGCTTCTTTTTAATGCAACTTTAACTTTATGCATGTAACCCAACATATATGAATCTTTTTGCTATAACTGCTGTTATATCAATATTGTTTAAAATTGTACTTGTTTAAAAATATACTACTGGAGCTTTTCTCCTCGGGTCTCCACTGAAAATGGGCCACAAGCCCAGTTGGACAAACCCGGTTAAGAAATGTCTATAAATAAATAAATAAATGTATTCTTGCACTCTGCATTGTGGGTAGTAGTGTCCTTCTGTAGTTCATGCTTAATTTTTCTGATTGACCTGGGTAATTGTCATAACCCAGAACGATAACAGTAAGGTCACGTTGCCTGTTGTTTCTATTTTGCTAGAATGGGATTGCCTAGACTGTACAGTGACTGCACTGTGGACTTGGAGAAGAAGAAAATATGTTAAAAAGGGCACCAAAACAAAAAAAGAGGCAATAAATCCAACCACAGGACTACCAACGTAACTTTGTTAAGCGCTTTCACTCACTTTAATGCACATGAGCTTCTTCAGAACAAACACTCCATTAATTACAAACTGTTTAATACCAATCCAGCTTTGAATTCTACGATCCAAATGTTTGGTACACTTTGTGAGAAACAGTTTAGAGCTATGAAAAGATATATTCTTGACTCTAATTTGCCTGAGGGTGAAAGAAGGGCTCTGCTTAACTTAAGTAACAACAATGAAGTTTTATGAAGGCAGATAAAGGGGGTTCATTAGTAGTTATGAAGACTACATCTTATGAACAAGCTATGCTTACTTTACTTGCTGATAACTGTTATAAGGCAGTTAGTAGTGAATACATTCTCAACTGCTTTTGGAATTTGGACACTACTTTATTTGATTTATTTTGTGAAGGTAGCATAGATTTTGACACGTACAGGTTTTTACAAGTGGAATACCCTAAAATGGCTGTAATGTTTGGTATTCCCAAAGTACATAAAAATCGTACTTGCCCCCCTTTTAGGCCTATTGTATCTGCATCATACTCTAAGACAGAACCCATTTCAGTTTGGCTTGATAACATCTTTAATCCATTTGTTCAAGTATCTAAGTTTTATTTAAATGACTCTTGGCATTTACTAGAACTGTTAAATGAACTTAAAGTGGTAGATGGCTCTTCTACTTCCTTTCCTTTGCAAGTTTGGATGTCACCTCATTATATACTAGCATTGATCAGGAGGTTGGTTTGGAATACTTGAGGGAATATCTAACTGAGTATACAGTTCTTGAAAATGTTATGGTCAATACTGCTTGCACCCTTATGGAATTAGTTCTTACTAATAATTTCTTCAAATTTGGTCAGAGTTTTTTTCAGCAAACATCTGGAGTAGCTATGGGGTCAAGAGTAGCACCCTCATTTGCCAATATTGTTATGGCCCTTTGGGAAATGAAACATCTTTATGTGTCGCCTTTTGTAGAAAACATCTTGTTTTACAGGCGATACACGGATGATTTAATTCTTTCTTTGGAAGGGCAGCTATGATAGTTTTTTTATTTTTTGTCGAGCATCTCAATTGTAGCACTACTTTTTTGAAGTTTACTACTGGCAATTTTTGGGACTCCATAAACTTCCTAGATTTACATCTTACTTTTGACATTAACATTTTGCATTTTCAGAGTAAGATTTTTAGAAAGAATACCTTTGTTAACCAGTATTTACATCGTTTGAGTTTACATCCTGACCATATGAAAAGTGGGGTTGTCAAAGGTCAGTTTATATGACTCAGCAGATTGACCACTGAACATTCAGTTTTTTTAGAAGAAGTAGACAAATTGTTAAGTTTTTTTCAACAAAGAGGTTATGACTTGAATTGGCTTCACAGGATTGTTCAGGAAGTTATACAACTTAGGGTCACTTCTGCACATCCAATTTTGGACAACAATGTCATCTGTAAGGTCACGTCTCATAGTGTCATGAATGGTGGTTACGAGAATTTCATTTTAGCTTTTCCTATACCTATTTGCAATGAAATGAGTGTAATAAGAAAGATTTTCTTGGAACATTGGAAGGTAATTTTGGGCAATGCAGAATTGGTCAAGATTTTAGGTGACAAACCATTTTTTGTTACAAAAAGGTAACTAGCATCAAGCACATTTTAGAATTTAAGAAAAATCAGAGTACAAGTTCAGTAGTTAGTTAAGTCGGACGTTTTTCATGTGGTAAATGTAAACAGTGTAAATACATGAGTAATGTGTCCAGTTTAGATTTCAAACATTTAAAAAGAAAGTTTGTGGCTAGAGGGCGTTACTGTTGCAACACGACCAATGTGGTATATTGTGCAACATGTGACACATGCCAAAAGTTCTATGTTGGGAAAACCATTACAGCATTAAATAAAATAATTTATGAGCATTGTTTAGCTATAAGAAAGAAGGATGTCAACAATGCTCTGGCTGTTCATTCCACAGAATGTGTGCTGTTTAAGAAATTTTCTTTCTTTGTTTTGGAAAGGATTAACACTAACTTGTTTTCTGGTGATTATAAGACACTTTTAGAGTGCAAGGAAAGTTTGTGGCAGATATTATTATTAGCTGACGAACCTCCTGGCCTTAATGGTGCAGTCAACATGAACTGTTTTCTGCAGATGGCTAGGATTAAATAATTTTATAATTTTATAGTTTTTTATCATATGGATATTTAAACCACTTGATTAGATATTATTATGGTGACAATATGTGCATCAAATAATAGTTTGATTCAACAATTTAAATGTATTTAGTAATTTCACTTTAAGGTTTTTCAAAATGAAAGTCATGTGATTTGATATCAAATGGTATTTATACAGTTTGTAATTAATGGAGTGTTTGTTCTGAAGAAGCTCATGTGCATTAAAGTGAGTGAAAGCACTTAAAGTTATGTTGGTAGTCCTGTGGTTGGATTTATTGTCTCTTTTTTTTGTTTTGGTGCTCTTTTTATCTTGTTTTGGTCGAGTATATGTGAGTTTCAAGAAGAAAATATGTGTTTCACTTTTATTCTTCAACGTCTTCGTTTTCTCTGTCTGTTCTTGAAGTAGTTACATTTAGGGATCATGAGTGTGAGAGCTCGCTCCCACAACATGGTGTACAGAGGGACTTGCCCTCTGAAAAAAAAGCATATTTTTGTTTGTTTTGTGATCTTATGAGTAGTTTTCATACTGTGACTTCCCGAGGATTTAGACCATCTAAACAACACACAATTAATCCCAGAAAACCCCATTGGATCAGCCTTTGCTTCCAATTAACGGATAAATCTCTTTCACACATTCTTCATTCTTAGTATCTGCATGCATTCTTGCTGGAAAAGATCAAACTTCAGCATGACCATTAAAGACATGGTAATCTGATGTTCATTTTAGTTAGCTACAAGAAATACAGAATCTGAGAAAGAAGGTATCTAAGAGGCTTCAGACTAAAAGCCATGCAAGTCAACACCACAACATGGCTAGAGCATTAAAATGATATTCTGTAGGCCATAAGATCAAATTCCCATATAGGCACATACATGTTTGCATTCTTCAGTACTTTGTCTGTCAGGACACAACACCTCTGAGCTGAAATTAAGTAGTGTGATTAGGACTGTCCTGATTAAAGTGTATCTTTCAATGATCAGAGTTTATGAACCTATTTCCAGGATTGTGGTGACATCTGATAACAGACAATACAACATATCAGTAGACATCTAACATCAGCACCAAATACATATTAGGTGTTGCTGGTATGAACATTTACATAGTGTCACTGGTCAGTGTTGCAATGCAATAAGTGTTGAAGATTAAAAGTTAACAATTAGTCTGCTGTGTGATACAGATGAATGAAACCCTGACTGCATCCCAGATGACCTGTATTTGAGTAGAAGCTCTGGGACTCAAAAAGTGGGCAGGAGCAGATGGGGATTGAACAGGTATGGCTCACCTATCTGGGGGGGGGGTGCTGAGGTGATTCCCACCTGCCTGTCTGCCACTGCAGCATCAGGGCAGTAAAACCATAGCACAGAAAGCAGGATGCCAGTTCCATGAAGGGATTATGTGCTCTGCTACCCATGCTGGTGACAATAGCTCTTGCCACACATACAAGGGAGGATGTAAGCATAGGATAAGTGGCTACAGGTAGTCCTAGAACCAATACAGGTAAACACATCACCACTACCTTAAGGTTTACAGTACAACCTGTCATTATGGTTGCCTATATAATGGCCACACCCTGTCTAGCTGTCACCTGACAGGGCAGCAAATGGGCTATGGTCACCTTCATTGCACAATGATCAAATAGGCATTCAGGGCAGTGGCTTGATGGTTGGCAGCATGCCTGTCAAGTGTATCTCACTGTGAGCAACATTTCTCACTTTTAGTATTAAAAAGTCTGTGTTCCTTGCAGTCTAGCACATATTCAAAGTTACAAATTATATGGTAAATAATACTAAATCATATTCAGTCATCAAAATAGCTTTATAAATTTTTAAAGTAACACATTTTAGCCATCCTGAGAGCTCATAGTTGGAGTTGTTAAGAAGCACTCCACATTTTTATCTTATTTTGTTTTGTTGTATTTGTTTACCAAGGTAGGGCACTGATCTCCACTGGACCTTTATCAGACACAACCCAGGAGCGGTCTGGTTAAGTTACCCCAGGAGCAATGTCTGGTTCAGTTACCCCAGGAGCAATGTTTGGTTCAGTTACACCAGGAGCGATGCCTGGTTAAGTTACCTCAGGAGCGATGTCTGGTTAAGTTACCCCAGGAGCGATGTCTAGTTCAGTAACCCGAGGAGCGATGTCTGGTTCAGTTACACCAGGAGCGATGTCTGGTTAAGTTACCCCAGGAGCGATGTCTGGTTAAGTTACCCCAGCAGCGATGTCTGGTTCAGTTTCCACAGGAGTGATGTCTAGTTCAGTAACCCGAGGAGTGATGCCTGGTTCAGTTACCCCAGGAGCGATGCCTGGTTAAGGTACCTCAGGAGCGATGTCTGGTTAAGTTACCCCAGGAGCAATGTCTGGTTCAGTTTCCACAGGAGCGATGTCTAGTTCAGTAACCCGAGGAGCGATGTCTGGTTCAGTTACCCCAGGAGCAATGCCTGGTTAAGGTACCTCAGGAGCGATGTCTGGTTCAGTTACACCAGGAGCGATGTCTGGTTAAGTTACCCCAGGAGCGATGTCTGGTTAAGTTACCCCAGGAGCGATGTCTAGTTCAGTAACCCGAGGAGCGATGTCTGGTTCAGTTTCCACAGGAGCGATGTCTAGTTCAGTAACCCGAGGAGCGATGTCTGGTTCAGTTACCCCAGGAGCGATGCCTGGTTAAGTTACCCCAGGAGCGATGCCTGGTTAAGGTACCTCAGGAGCGATGTCTGGTTAAGTTACTTGCTTGGAGTCACTCAGACAATGCAGGCTGAGGGAATCAAATCCTGGACCACTGGAACACAGGAAACCACTCTTCAACAGTTGGTATAATGGCTAAGGTGTTTATCTTACAGACATAAGGTGCAGGGTGTGACACTCACATGGGGTGATTAGCTAGGCTTAAAAATGGCTCACAAGGGCAGTTAGTCTAGTACTATTCTATAAACCTTATCCTCTGCACCAGTTTTCAAATATTTATCCATATTATGCAAATTAATGATCCACATTTTGTATATGTAAGGTTGACAATTATATAATAAGTGATGTGTGTAATCTATTCATTTATGACATCAAGATAGACTGCAAGTGGAAAACTGAAGCAGGATACACATGGTATTTTCATTATTTTGTTCCTTAAATCTGCACTTAGAGTGAGCCAGCTCCCATGGCACAGAGAGTGAAAACTTGGACTGTGACCTACATGTCTTGGGTGCAATGACAGACCCAGACACTGGAGGAACTGGCATAGAATGGTGGGAATTAGTGGCCAATTGTGGCTCAGTCATTGCTGGGAGTGGGCAGTTAGCTGACCTGCCAAACTAGTGCTTCCTAGCAAGGGCTGAGAGTAGGCAGTTAACTGACCTGCTACACTTGTGTTTCCTAGCAAGGGTTGGGAATGGGCAGTTAAATGACCCACCACACTGTTGCTTTCTAGCTAGCACTGGGAGTGGACAGTTGCTTACATGCCACAGTGCTGATTCTTAGCAAAGGCTGGGAGAAAGCTACAGACAGCATTAGGCCAGACTACTGTTTGCATTGTAACCTGCACCACACACACATATGGAACTACACACAATCAAATGGACCCAGCACTGTAACCAACACTATGAAAAAAGTGCGTAGCAGGCAACAGAGGGGTAATGCAATGGGATAAGCCTAGCTGATGCCCTAAAATACACAGAGATCTGAGAGTTTGCAGGTGTGTTGGAGTAAAATGTTTTTAAAAATTCTTGCAGTTTCAAGAAGATTTTTTTTCATAAACTGGTATAACTGGGAGCTTTGGATACTTACCAGTAGTTACTGATATATATGCCATTTTCAGAAGTGGCATCTTTCAGTATCATAAGTGACTTTCAGTGAGTGTGGGGAAACTATGCTTGGTATGCAGGAATCAAATTCAAAAGATAAATTCATAAGTCTTTACAAGTTAACAGCTATAAGAAATAAGTAGCTTCCACCCTTTTATGGAACCATAATCCCTTATAAAACCTGAAAAGACCTTTTATAGGTTTATAGGTTCATAGATGTTTACTAGGCTAATGACCACAAAGGCCTTTTTAAGCCTAGGAATGCATCTCAAATCTCTGACAAGTTCCAGTACCCTTGATAAGTGTAAGCAGGGGCTTAGGAGGTAAAACATTTACAAGCAGGTGCCTGGGAGATGAATCATTTACAGGCTGCCTGTGTCCATTAGAGACATAGGTGTCAAACAAGGGATGAATTTCCTCTTCCCATCCAATTGTCAAAGTTGCACTTGAATTGGATTAGGGAGGAACTCTGCTTCACATACAGTAGGTGGACAGCCTGTTCCAGAGAAGGGGTAGTCTCTGGGATACATACCTGTCTCTCCAGGAGATCCTATTTATATCACAGGCAAGGTTTAAGTCTTTTGAATGGGTAATTCTGGTGCTGTTTGTTTTGTGGATATGCAGGAGGTCCATCAGAGTAGGTTTTGACAATGCCTCTTATGCCTGGCATAGATCTGCCCTCAACAGCTTGTAGGAGACAGAATACAGGGATAGGGCCTTGAGATGGTCTGCACAGGACATGTCACTTCCTGTATTCTTTTACTGAGGAACCTCTGTGGACGTTCCAGTTATTGGATATGCCTGGTTAGTTATATACCAAAGGGGGCACTGTACTCAATGATACATCTGATAAATGCCTAATACAGTAGAACAATGACTTCCTTGGACTTAGATGCCATACCTTTGTTTATAAGTTGCACAACATACAATGATTTCCTCAATACTGTAGACACATGATGGTCAAAGGCTAGATTATTATCTGTGTGTGTCCCTCAGTCCCTGACTACTGGGTCAACTCTGAGGGGTGTGTTCTCAATATGATAGTTACCAGGAGTGAATGACTTCCCAAAGTTTACTATTATGCATTTCTTGGCATTTAGTTTTAGTCCATGGCTCAGGCACCAGTTGTTTGTCTGTGTCAGCCCTTCCTGGAGAACATTTGTGTCAGTGAGTGATTCAATGACAGTTCCTAATTTGCAATCATCTGCAAATTTAGTCAGCCAGAAGCCATTGACATTGGCCCTGACTTCAGAGAAGTAAATGCCAAAAAGGAGAGGTCACAAGACCAATCCCTGAGGGACTACACTTGTGACTGGTTTCTTTGTAGAGGTGGATACCCCAATTCTAACTTCCTGGGTCCTGACTGTGAGTCAGCTGGCTATCCACCAGATAATAGAAGGGTTTGCACCTAGTCTCCTATGTTTGTCAATAATGCCTGAGTGGGATAATTGTGTCAAATGTCTTGGTCAGGTCAAGGTACGCAGTGTGAATCATTTTGCCCTCATCCATTGCTTTGATGACCTTCTCAAAGAAGTCCACCAGACTGAGTAGGCATGACCTGCCGTTTATGAAACCAAACTAGGTTGGGTCCAGTGTCTGGAGGTTTACTATATCACTATTGATCATCCCCATGGCAATTCTTTCCATTGCTTTACATATAAGACTAGTGAGACTTATGGGTCTGTAGTTTCCAGAGTCTGTAGATGGCCCACCTTTGTGCAGAGGGATGACCTTTGCCTTTCTACATTCATGAGGCACAAAGCCTGTTTGGAGGCTACAGTTAAATAGTAATTCCGGAAGGCCTGATAGGTCATGTTTAATGCTATTTAGAAGGCATCCTGGGATATTGTCTGGGCCCATTGATATTAAAGACCTGTTCCCTAGTGATAGCAAGGGGAGTTATATTTTATGGTATTTCATGAGGGAAGGTTTGTGGGGAGAGAGGGTTAAAGTTGGAGCTGGAATGTTTCTATGGTGTAAGCTTTTTAAAGCCATACAATGCAAAATAGAGTGAATTATCCTCAGCTTGTATGAGTTTGCACTTAACTATAAGGATAACAAAACCATTATGGTGTCCATTTTTGTCACGCGTATACTGTCATGACAGCCCCAAAGTAGAAATAGAACCTGTGTTTGTTTGCCCACAAAATCTTCAATGTACATGTAAGAGATTGTTTTAATTTTAGGCCACATCTGATTAAAAAAATGACAAAATTAACAAGAGTGCAAAATGTCTTTGTGTATTATTAAGGATTTCCTATTACTTGTCTGTATGCATGCCATAATATGTTTGTTAAGCAATGCTAGTGCTAAATACATCTTACACTTATTCACGACATTTAAAAGGGAACAGAAATGAACACTACCTCTTTTCTTTTTTAATTTACATACATGTGTGTGTGTGTGTGTGTGTGTGTGTGTGTGTGTGTGTGTGTGTGTATGTATGTATGTATATATATATATATATATATATATATATATATATATATATATATATATATATATATTATATCTCACAGGAATCTTCACAGCTCGAACCAAGGGGATTTATGTCTTCAGCTTTACAGTTTTCAAGAATTCTGTATCTGTTTCTCTCCATTTAATCCTCTTTCAACTTTCTGGTTTAAAAGCCTGCATTTGCATGGGTTTATGTTTGTTTAAGCTCTGCCTTGCCGTGCCGCACTGAGGTAAACTATTACTGGTGCCAGAAAGTCTGATCTTCAGTTTTTCCCTTGAATCTTGCTAGTTCTTTTTCTCTTGCACTTCAAATAGCTTAATCACTTTGAACTTCAACAGATTTTGTAGCAATTATTCTAGCACACCTAAGTGCCATCAGCACTAGTTGTTCTTCACGGAAATAGCTCCAGTACTTAGTAGTTATGACCACCCCTCCTGGCATGATTAAAGGGCAGTTCCCTGTGCTTTCTCCTATTAACTTGGTGCACTGGGGCATTCTGAGGCAGTGTAGCAACTGCTTCATGTACACAGACAACCCTCTCCTCTTACGTCCCAACAGTCAGACTTGTGAGAGATGCACTTATATCACCAAATTGGAAGCTACGCACTCTCCAGCCAAGACTGGACTAGCTGGTCAAGAGGAGAAGGTCAACACCTGCACCACACCACATGAAACACAAAGCCCTCCAGAGCACCCACCATCACATCTCTCACATAAAAACACAAACCACACACCCGCCTTCGCGGAGGCCCTCAATAGAAATTTACCCAAACAGCAGAGACCTCCAAGACAGAAACACACTCAACCACCACAACACACCACAAATCACAGGACACATAGCTCACCTCCACAGTATGCCCCTCAACCTAAGCCTCTAAAACTAAACACCTTGCCCAATACACTAATCATAGGTGACTCAATAGTGAGGCACACAGATGTCCCACTCACTAGGCTGAATAAGGAGAAGCTAACAGTCAGCTGCCTATCAGGTGCCAGAATCCGACACATGCACTCAGGTCACTCCACAACAAGTACAAGTATGACTCTGTCATTGTCCATGTGGGTGTGAATGACCTGAGACACACCTGCCTAGACTACATAAAAAGAGACATGATGGAGCTCTTGGATTATGTGGCCCAGGCAGGTATGACCCTAGCCCTGAGCAGAAGCCTACCATCACCCAGAATGATACCGCAGAACAAACAAAAAATGATTGACTTCAACAATTGGCTAAGTTTCTGGTGTCATTCTACGGGGATCCAGTATCTGTCTGCTTGGGACAACATGACTGACAGACCTTGATGCTTTGCCAGAGATGGCCTGCATCTGTCACCCCTGGGTTTCTAGGGACTGGATAAGGCTCTTGCAACCCCTATAGTGGCTTTTTTAGGCAGTGTTCCAAACACCAAATTACCACCATAACAACTATAAATAAATGCAATCTGAGGGCCATGCTGCTCAACGCTAGAAGTCTAAATCTCAAAATGCACTTGCTCGAAGCACTCCTTAAAATGGAGAACATCGACATTTGTGCTGTAATGGAGACCTAGTTTAAAGCGGCAGAAAGCACCCCTGCACTACCAGGCTATAACTCATTCCACACCTTTTGGCCATGAAACATGGACAATAGCGCCAAAGGTGGTGGTATCTCCATATTCATAAAGGATATGCACACATCCAAACTAGTAGCCCAGCATAACGCATCTGAGATACTTCAGGTACAACTAACATTGGGTAAGATGGCAATCCAGGTCATAGCCTGCTATAGGTCCCCAACCATGTTCCTAGACTCTCACTCCATGTTCCTAAGCATCCTGGAATTTATCAAAGTCCAACCCAACACTCTCATACTAGGAGACTTCAACTACCCCACCATCAACTGGGAGAACTACTCAAGCACCAATACACTGGCCCAACGCTTCCTGGAATTCATCAATTCCAATGCCCTAGACCCACTCATTCTAACCCACACTAGAGGAAGCAACATCCTTGACCTGGTTATTACTAACATGGGCGGCCTTTGCTCTACACCAGTAGTCCATCCCTCCCTGGTCAGATCTGACTATAAACTAATTACCGTGGAAATCCACATCTCACCCCCCCCCCCCCCCCCGCAAAGGTAACCACCTTGAAGAACTTCTCCAAAGCTGACTTTGGGCTCCTAAAAACAGAGGTGGCTAACTTCACAGCACCCATGCCAATGGAAAATAGCTGCATGACTACCAAATCATACACCAATGCACTGTACGAACATGTACATAAATGCATGGAACTAGCCATACCCAACAGAACCCAAGACGGTCTCCTCCAAAAAAAGGAAGCCAATCTGGTAGTCCCCTGCTATTAATAAACTCTACAACAGAAGGAAAAAACTGTTGCAGAAAAAGGTGAAGTCCCAAGACTGGAAAAACTCTCTTATTAGCCTCAACAAAAAGTTGATATCCCTCATCAAATCCTCTAAAGCCAGCTATGAAGGCAGAATTGCTACAGACACTAAAAACAATCACAAAGCCTTCTATAGTTATATCAAGAACCTCCACTGCAATACCCAGATTTGCTCAGAGTTACTGCACAATGGTACCTCCTATACTGAGCCAACAGATATTGCCAACATACTGGCCGACAGATTCAGTGCCAACTTTACCCCTCTCTCGCCCCTCTAAAGGACCAATCACAATAGCAGAAGAATGCCAGGCACCCAGCATTACTGCAGCACAGGTTAAAGCTGCATTGTCCAAGGCCAAGAATACAGCTTCCATGGGACCCGATAATATCCCTGGCTGTGTTCTACATGAACTACAAAGTGAACTGACACCACATCTGTGTGCCCTGTTCAGTCACAGCCTCACCTCAGGCTTTGTCCCTACTGAATGGTGCACTGCTACAGTCATCCCTCTCCATAAAGGGAGAGCAACTACAGATCCTGGAAATTATCGCCCCATTAACCTGACAAGTTTGATGCGTAAAGCTATGAAGGGCATCATCATGGACCTGATTAGCAAAGATATAGGAAAAACTCAAACTCTGGACCCACCGCAATTTAGCTTTGTGAAAGGGAGGTCATGCCTGCTCAACCTGGTTCATAGGATCATAGGAAGTTACTAGGCTATTGGCCCTTATAAGTGTAGCCAAGAGTTTAGCCCATGCATAGACAAATCAGCATCCGATGCCACTGTCCAGCAGGGGCACGGGATCAGCATCCGATGCCACTGTCCAGCAGGGGCACGGGATCAGCATCCGATGCCACTGTCCAGCAGGGGCACGGGATCAGCATCCGAAGCCACTGTCCAGCAGGGGCACGGGATCAGCATCCGATGCCCCTGTCCAGCAGGGGCACGGGATCAGCATCCGATGCCCTGTCCAGCAGGGGCACGGGATCAGCATCCGATGCCCCTGTCCAGCAGGGGCACGGGATCAGCATCCGATGCCCTGTCCAGCAGGGGCACGGGTGGAATCCCAGGGATGTATTTTCTATTTCCCATCCAGTTATCCAGATTGTGCGTAAAAAGGGGTAAAGAGGTACTCTGCTTAACGTGGAGAGGGAGTCTATTCCATAGATGGGGGGAGTCTCTGGAACACAAATCTGTCCCTCCAGCAAGTGTAACTGATGTCACAGACCAGGTTGAGGCCACTTGTGCAGGTCACTCGAGTGGAGCCTGACTTGTGGATATGCAGCAGTCCCATCAAAGCGGGGTCTGAGATCACCTTGTATGCCAGACAGAGATCACCTCTGAGGAATCTGTATGAAACAGAGTAGAGGCTTTGAGTCAGTCATCAGAGCTGTGGATGAAGGTAAGAAAGTGCATACAGCCTACCTCAATCTGGCCAAGGCCTTTGATACCATTTCTCACTTGGGAATTACTGATAAACTCAGCAAACTAGGCATCAACCCCTATATCACTAGGTAAGTTGCAAATTGGCTTACAGATAGAACACACAGTGTGAAAGTAATAGACTCCAAGTTAGACTGATGACCAGTCACGACTGAAGTCCCAAAGGGATCGTTCCTGGGTCCATAGGTGCTGGAACCATAGAGCCAGGGGGAGGGGGAGCCCCCCCCCCCCCACTTTTACAGCTGCAAGACCTGTTGAGAAAAATTAATGAACTGGAGTTTTTATGTTAACATGGATTCGCACATGGAAGTTAAACTAACTAAACTAGCTGTTCTTTTTCTCTTATTGCTCTGTGTTACAGGAGTTATGCTGCCACTGTTCCACTGGTGCTGCCGGAGCCAGAGTCATGCCAGTATGGAGAGTTTTGTTCTTTTATTTGCAGGTGTTATGTTGCTCCTGTGTGTGTGTGTGTGTGTGGTTTTCTGGTAAATCAGTGAGAACTGAATTCACTAAAGAATGATAGCCCTTTAAATGTCAGTCTTCCTATCTTTCAGGAAACACATGGTAACACATAACACTTTTATTTTAGCAACTTTCTAAGATTATACAAGCAATATTTAAAATGTGTCCCTGGTTTTGGGCCTTTGCCCCCCCCCCCCAAATAAATGTTGGCTTTTTCCACATTTCTTGTGCTGATAATTTGAGAGATTTAGTTGAGTGTCAAGTGGATTTTGCAAGGAGCTGAGAGCTTCAGAGGAAGAGAAGTTTAGTGCTACTTATGTTAAGTCATTTGCATTGTTAGTAGCACAACAGGTAGTATATTTGCTTTTGATGCAGAAGGCTGTGGGTTCTACTCCCACAGTATGCAGATGGATTGCTGATACTGTATTGTGTTGTACTTTAAAGGGAGTGGATGCTGCAATCCTATGAATGCTCTCCTTTGGAGGAGTTACCTAGTAACTATGTTTCGGTTGTCAGTTTGCCATCCATTCCCCATTGCAAAATTACTAGCTTATCATTTTTTTAATGTTGCATAGGCAATTTATTCTTCAAGGACAACATACACTTTATTTGTAGATGAAACAATGAAATATAAAATTGTTTGCTAGCAGCAACCTCTTCATTTGTTACAGATCTCTTTAATGTGGAATTATTTAGATGACTTACTTCTGCAGAGCTTTTGCATATTTACTGATATTGGATTGTAATGACAGAAGTTTGAGTGACCTTTAATGGTTGAAATTTTCTGAAATGGGTAGTTTTGTCATTATTGGTTCATACATTTTGTTTCATTGCTTACTAGAAGACTGTTCCAAACTACAAATTTAAAACACATTCTAACAAGTGGTGCTGTATTATACAAGGAATATAATTTAATACAATCAGGAGGGTGAATCAAAGAATGCATACATGTATGCCTGCTCACAGGATGCAGGAGATCAAAATAGGGGAAGAGACCAGTCACCAAAGGTGTCCCCCGGGGTTCTATGCTGAGAATTTTTCTGTTTGGCATATACACCTCAGAAGTAAAAGGAAATACCAAAGGGCTTTGGCCGACTAAGTTTGAGATGACAGCAAGCTAGGAGCAGTTATTGAATCCCCAAATGACTTAACCATCATGGAGGAAGGTTTCTCCCAAACAATAACTGGTGCCAGAATCATGAACTGAAACTAAACTCCAAGAAATACATTATCATATCCTTTGGGAAGTCATCTACTCCAGGGAACTGCTGAATTGATAATGCCCCCTGAGAAATGACCCAGTTGTTTGGCATTTGTGAACTTGTGTGTACAGTGACCTAACTTTTGATTAATATGCGTCCAGAGTCATAAGAAAGTCTTTCTATATTGCACAGCTTATAAACAAATTGATTGTGACTGGATCTAGAGATGTTATTGTCACCCTTTACAAAGCCCTCATTAGGTCAATCATTTTGTACAATGCCCACTTTGGCATGTATCTGTCCAGACCCATGCAACAATTGGAATACCCACAGAGGTACCTTACTAAAAGGATACAAGTTCTAAACACCAGGTCTTGCATGGACCACTTCAAAGATTTATCACTATACTCAATATCCTACAGAGTGCTTAGAGGTGATGTGTTTTGCATAGACGACATCCTCTGACCTAATACAGATGGACCTACTGAACATCAGCAAGTCAAATGGCATCAGAAATACTCAGTCCAGGTATCTAAACTGAATATTGTGGAGAGATGCATATATATATCCAGAAGAGACTATCCATTCAAGTAAAACAAAGCTCATCCCTGTCCATATTCAAATGTAAATTGGATCTAAGGATGGGTAATAGAAAATGTACTCCAGGATTGCCCCTCATGCCATTAATGGATACAGGCAGTTACTAAACGCTGCATCCCTCAAATTATCTATAGTATGATCACATTTACTCTCACTAGGGCTAATATACAATTAACAGCCATGGGATAGGTAAGACCAATCAGGAAATGTTAATTCAAGCACCAAAAGGGAAATTGGCTAAGCTTAACATGTCCTCCAAGTGAACCTATGTTGTGGTAGTAAATAGTTTTAAAATACTGCCTTTTTTAGATCACTAAGTGCCCCCCCCCCCCCCAGTCTTCAACAGCTTCCGATGCCTCTGCCTGGGTCCTCTCCTGTTTGGCATCTACCTCTCAGAAGTCCAGGCTAAAACAAAGGGACTCTGGCTGATCAAGTTCACAGATGACTGCAAGCTGGGAGCCATTATTAACTCCTCAAGTGATGCAGACATCCTACTGAAAGGCTTCACTGAGACCAATGACTGCTGTCAAAACCATGGCTTAAGCTTAATGCCAAAAAATGTGTCATCATCCCCTTTGGTAAAAACTCAATTCCCACTAATTACCACATTGATGGGAGTCCACTGAACACTGAAGGCATTATAAGAGATCTGGGGATGCAGGTTGACAGCAACCTCTTCTTCAACCACCACATTGCCACTGTGGTCAGAAAGTCCTTCTATGTGGCACATCTCATTACCAAGAGTTTTGCATCCAGGAAGAAAGGTCATCATCTCTCTCTACTCTTCCCTCATTAGACCAATCATTGAGTATAATGCCCCATTTGGCATGTACCTCACTAGACACCTGCAACAGCTGGAGAGGCCACAGAAGTACCTCATGAAGAGAATCCTAGGCATTAAACACATGTCCTACATGGACAGATTCAAAAGACTCAAGCTATTTTCTGTCTCATATCGCCTAGTTAGAGGGGATCTTTGCTTGACTTACAAAGCCATGTGTGACCCAGCTCTGTTAGAAATGCTACATATAAAGAAATCCCAAACACTCCACACCGCATGCTCCAGAGACCTCAACCTCATTACCACAATCAACACAACATGCTGTAGGGACAGGTTCCTCACCCAGAGACTGCCCATGCTCTGGAATAGGCTTATCATACATGTCAATCAGAGCACCTTGCTGTCCCTCTTCAAGAGAAATCTTGATGAGTGGATGGGTAATAGAAAGTTCACCCCGGGGATCACTCCAGTGGCTCTACTTTACAGTACATGTCCAAGAGCTGCATCATGTCTCTCATCATATAGCATAAGTCATTGACATCCAGGTGTAGCTTAGTCGGAGCTCACCAGATAGGTGAAAAAGTGCATGAGTTCAGAGGAGAAAATGTGACATAGGTGATAACTTCTGGAATGGTGACATATCTAAATGTTGATGAACAAGGAACAAAGTCGAGAGGTGGACCTAATACCTGATAATACAATATAATTTCTGCACATTTGCATCCTTTATTACTTGACAACTATTCTCTTTGATTTGAATCTCTACATTTCATTCATCTCCAAGGTAATGGAATGCAGTATTGTGAATAATGAAGTGACAGCGGATAACATGGCCACCCTTGTCATATATGCATATAGCATATGGAATTCAGTTTGTGATTGTTGTTGTTGCTATGCATTTGTGGTGTTTTGGAGCTCAAAAGGTTTGCCAGGATGCTTTAGTAACTTCTTAAGTAATAGGTGATTAAGTGTGGTGATCCCTAACTTAGCTTTGGATACTGAGATTCTAAGTAAATCACTATCATGTCTATGCTAATTTCATGTGGACCAGAGCCCTGCGCACCTACATTAGATGTTCCCTAGTTCACTTACAAAGATGTTCTGTAGCTAAACATATATTATTCACTCTTAAGCTAAATGGTAGCCTACCTTGTTATATACTGAGGCCAATATCTGAGTTAGTGAAGAAGGGCTGTGATAAGTCTGTTTGGTTTACAACACGTCCTCAAAATCTCTCTTTAATTTCTTATGAAGGATCCACGTACAGCCCATTCCTGACTTATTGTCATGAATTAAACCTTATGACTACAGCTTGTTTCTATGCCTTAGTAAGTGGCAACACTGACATTTGAAATCCCACCCTTATTCTTTTAATTTGCTCAGGGAACACTTTACATCAGCCTACATGATTTTGCAGTGATTTGTTATCTGACATATTGCTTTGCATCAGAGGTAATTGCATGCCAATCATCACCTTCACTAATTTCACAGTTTTGTTTCACTGTAAATGTTATGCTTATAATATATCCTGTGTAACTCTCCAGAAGGGCACATTCAAAATAAACATTAATGATCTGATTGTGCAGTTTTATGCTGAGTGATAGTGATATGTGCACAATAAAAACAATGAATCCATGCTGTCATATAAAATTGTTCTACATTGCTCTGTGTTAACATTATGATCAGTGAAGTATTGTACAGAGTATCTATGACAAAGACAAAAATGATGGAGGTGTTCACCACAGTACTGAATAATTAACAGTGGGTCTATATTAAATCAACCTCATGTAGGCGAAAGCTTACAATCCCAGACACTTAGAACAGCAATTTTTTTCACTGTTCCACAAAAGAAAAGAAAAAACTTTAAAGCATTACATAAAGTGGGGGGCTTTGCCATCCACACACCCCCTACTTAAATATACAAACTCTGAGATTGCACTACAGTGACGAAAATGGCAAAGTAATGGAGGCGGCTAAGCAATTTCTTTCCCAGGGAAAGAAATTGCTTATATGCCGTTTTGGTATTTTGCCATTTCGTGATTTCAAGTTCGATCAAGACGCATTTGAAAGAATGTGTCTTTAATCGTATAATAGGAACCCTTAACAGTGTGCTCTTGCAGTGGTAACTAATTCCTACGACTTAGCACTATCAGTCTCTAGACAACTTGCCAGATTTTCTTTTCCAGAATATCATGCAGTGAATTTGAATGCATGCAAGTTCAGATGAAAAGCTCCAGGTGTGCACTGATGTCACTACAAACAGGTAGTACCATCACCTCTTGAGTACTTGACTGACAAATAGAAATGTACATGCAGGCAGAATGCTGCCTGGGCCAAATATTGGTTTGTCAATGTATATGACAGAATTCTGCATGGGAACAGATCAAGCAGTCCTCGTGAATATGGTCCTGCATACGTTATTCCACACCACTAGGTGAAATATGGCAGGGTATTTCTAGGAGTGAAGGAATAGTTTTGAAAACTATGTTCCAGTGTATTTAAGTGTAGTAACGTTGAGATGCTCATGCAGCAGAACTGCAAATGGCACAGAGTGTTACCCTACCCATCATCTTAATCATTTTTATCATAAGTAAAAGACAATATTCCGGACAAACAGCTGTCAAAGAACACTGATTCTGCCACAGCTGGGTGATAAACACTATCATCTATCCACAGATCCAAATTTATTTTAATTCTGTTCAAATTCTTTGACACCTTTACCAAAGCTGGCAATTTATAGGCTCATGGGTAAACACAAAGCTAACTGCCACTGTTGGCCATTTCAAAAGCCTAACCAGTTTCCTGTTTTCTGCTCAAAATAATCTATCCCATTTGGTTATAGAGTGGCTTTACCCATCCCACGTTTGATAATTATATATTACCCCTAATAAGAATAACTGGGATCATACCATAGATTATTTGAGGGCACCCATGCAAGACATAAAGCAATTAGGAGTTGTCTCTGTCCATTAGTAGTACAGGGGCAGGGCTGGGTAAATTATTTTTCCCATCCATAGATCTAAGTTGCACTTGAAAACAAGACAGAGATGAACTTTATGTAAATGGGGAGTCTGTTCCACGGTATCCTCTGCAAAATATACGTGTCATAGGTTCATAGTCGTGTACTAGGCTAATGGCCACTAGGGCCCTCCAAACCATTCTGTTGATGTTACAGAATAGATTTATATCCCTAGATTGAGTATTTCTGATGCCATTTCAACTTGCTGATGTGCAGTAAATCCATCAGTAATAGGTCAGAGGATGCCTTGTATGCCAGACACAGGTAATCTCTTAGCAGTCTGTAGGATACAGAGTACAGTGACAGGGTTTTGAGTCCACAATAATTTTATTCCACAACAATGATATTAATGAATGTCCGAGTCTGTTCCTGACTGGCAAGAAATGTAATTTTAAACCACTATATCTAACTACAGCTGTACATTGATATAAGATAATATTTAATAATGTTTATAACACAGGATCACAAAAAAACTTTAAATGCTGATATTGGTTTCCTTCTGATGTATCAATAGTAAATTAAAGATAATTTTAAGAATTTGCAGCAATCCAAATAATTCAGGTTATTGATGGATAAGAACTGGCCTCATATCATTTTAATTAATGCAACTAACAACAGTACCTGTCTCAAGTAAGGTGATTGTTCAACAACAGTCCTAGATGTCTCATGACTTTATTTCTAATAACATCAGCATGTTTACTGAAAGAAAGATTACTGATTAATACTCCAAGGTCGTTATAAGATTCAACTTCTTTTAAACTTGTAGACTTTAAACAGGCCAGATATTTAATGCTGGGCTTACCAAAATACAGTACGCAAAACTTTAATATGCTGAAGTTAAGGCCAGTAGAAACTGATGTAGATATTAATTCAAGCATACAAGTGTCAACAGTTTTTGTATCAACTTCATTAGATATTAGATATAATCAGTCCCACTTTGAGGTCACCCACATATTTACTAATCCAACAATTTCTGTTGTTGGGTATTGTTGCCAACACCATATTAAATAAAAAGTATTTCAGTGCAAATCCCTGGGGAATACCAACTTTAACTGGTAGGTAGTCTGAAAATGTATCGTGGACAATGACTGACTGTGCTCCACCTTGTAGCCAATTCATAATCCCAACATATGATGGAGAGTATTATGAGGTCACCAATCATAACTGGCTTATGTGTTCGACACATGGATGCCAAGAAATTCGCCTTGAGAGTGACGAGGTGACTATGCACCAATATCTGGAAAAAGACAAATCTGTCAAGTGCTTCTACACGCAATACCTCATCTTATAAACTGGTAAGCACTCTGCTTCAGTCATTAAGATTTGGTATTGAGCTAGGCAGTTAAATCTGCCAGGACTGGCCAACAAATGACAGTGGCAGGATAAAAAGCAGATTGCTGCTGTCTGTGCAAATAATGTGCTCCACACCTTTTATAACATAACAGAATTTATTTAGCTATCTTTCAGACAGTGCTTGTTAAGTGCTTTGTGGCTCTGAATGCTGGCAAAACACTTAGCATTTTTTTCTTCTGAAACTAGTTATTCATGGAGCAGATAAGGCTCCATGAAGTAGGTATGGATTAATACTGGCTTTAACCAGTGCTCACACAAGTTTTATCAGTGCAGGATAAGGACTGCCAATAAACAGGCAACTGCTACACTTTTTTGGAGTCCACAGTGTGAACAAGCTGACAACACAAAGGGAAAAAAGACGGTAAATCCATGTTGACAAGGAGCAGTAATTAATCAAATAAATTACTAATTACTTAACCTGGTGAATTACATCAAGGATAGAACAACATGAGTCCTAAATTCAACAGTAATTTCCTTATTGTCCACTACCTGGCTACAGCTAATTCTGGCCTCACTATAGCTGCACAGATCTGGAGATCAATGTCCTTCTGTTCTTTCTCTCAGAGGGAGCAAAACAACAGCATTAATTCTCAAGTTGGTGTCCGAGATGCAAGTAGCAGGCTCGCCAGCAATTGATTAGTTCTTCATAAAGCACCCCACCTGACCAACTGGGGATGCTCCACACTCACCAGCCAATTACAGACAGCAAGGAATCTGCTCCTTTTCTCACCCAGAGAGTAAGGGCAGTCCTAGTCCCAAGCTGGCTCCTGTGAAAACACGTCCCAGGCTCTCCGGTGATCGGCGGTCTCTAGGAAAGCAAGGAATTGATATCTCTGGAGGTGTAGATAGGGTAAGGTGAAGGAGAAAGCCACCCGAGGTGCAAGGTGTCAGGCTGCATGATTGTCAGATGACAGTCAGGTGGTACTGCAGTACTAGTATATGCAGTCAGGGCTGAAGTGTTCCAGTTTTCCATGTGTGCTATTTACATTGCAGCCACTTGTTACATTTGTAGCAAGCAGATTACTACAACTTACAACTCAGCTCATCTCAGAGGGACAGGACATTTTTACCTTTCCTTTCCTTTTGTGGGAAGAGGTCAGGGATGCTATATAAGGGAGCAGCACAGGGTGCCACAACACCTGGCTATGTCGATGAATGCCTCCCTGCTCCTTCTGTCACAAAAAGCAAAGCAGCACTGCAGTTCCCGAGAAGCAGGTCGTACATCTCCAGAAATGTGCAGTCTCATCGAAATTGTAGATTTTGCAACTAAGTTGTAAAAGTGAGTTAATACTATAGGTATTGTAATGTGTAACTAGCAGGCAAGAAGATATGAAAAGGAGGGTAAGTGAAGTTTTTTATCAGTCTATAAACTTGCACTAATGACTGGTACAAGCAAATTACATAAGACTAGCAGGATCTTCAAAAACCCAGTTTACATAGGGATGGGAACTCAAGAGCCACTGAATTTAAAATGTAAAAGGGAGGGGGTGGAGGGGATCCATAATAGTCACACTGCCACTTTAGCTGACAGGTCTCACACCTTAAACTTTGCCCTGTTCTGCTTTTAAATAAAAATACTGTTTCATACCACCTCCCACAATTCATATACAGTTAATCCTTTTACAGTCAAATAATGTAAAATAAATGTTTGCTAAATGGCCCTAACAAGGAACTTTCTTTCAACACTCCAAGAAAAAAATAAAATAAGTTTAAAGTAAAACATCTGAGAAAAAGGCAAAAGAGACAAGACACACTGCAAGTGTGGAAACTATAAACAAAGAAATCCAAAGCAGTCACACATCAACTTTAGAAGACAGGCCTCGAAGCTTAAACCTTGTCATGTTCTGCTTACCATAAATAAAAATGGTGCTTACCAGCTCCTCGCTGACATAAAGCCAAACAAGCAAGAAACAATTTAAGTATGCTAACCATAAACCAAGATGCAAAGTATGGTGGCCATGAGCCATGTCTGTCAACGGTCCCTGATATAGAATTAGAGGTGCAACAGATAACACAAGTGCCTTTGATGCTGAAAGACCAGGAGGCTATGAGTTCTATTCCCATTCCAGGTGATTGGATTGCTGTTACTGCAGTCCGGTATTAGGGGGGTAATGCACATATGAGTGTGTCATCCATCAGATGAGACATTAAAACCAAGGTCCCATATGACTGATTTGATGGTAGGTCAGGTAAATGCAAAGATCCTATTGCACCCATCAAAAAAATGTAGGGTAAGTGCCCTGGCCAAATTTCCACTAACAGTAGAAATGCCACCTCAGGTCTCCCGGAACAGAATCTACTAGCCTAGTGGGATTAACCCAGCCAACAAAGGATAATTTTGCAGAATGTCCCTGATTTCACGTTATATTTTTGCCTTGTCCCTCATATAATTTTTGATTTTTCTGGTAAATCACATTGTATTATGGTGAGTCGATAATGCCAGAAACTAAAGTCTCATACTTCTTATTGCTTCAAAAATGCATGTTGATGCACAAGCTGTTGTTATATTAACTTTTTAAGTGAATTAGAGTAATACTGAAAAAGGACCCTGATTTTGGACCTTCCTCCACCCCTCCCTTTAGTTTTGCTCTTGTTTAGAATTCTTGAGCAAACAAAGTGAGAGGTATGTTTACTTATTTATATTTGTTTACTGAGGTAGTGCACTGATTAATACTGACCAATTTCAGGCTCAGTCCAGCTGACAGGAGCTATGATTCTTGGATCTGCTCCACTGGCAGAAAAAAATGATCAAAATCTAAAATCAAATGGTCACCAAGGATACGGTCTCCAACTTCTCACCAATGGTCTATAAAATTAGAATATATATAAAAAAAAAGGTGCACAAATGTCACTCAATAAACAATGCACTTGACCTCAATAGAATGCAGGAAGCATGCACTGTTACCCTGGGTATGGGTCTACACCATCCACATCCAAGAATAGGCTTCATACTGAATACTGCACTAAGCAGAGTTTTCAGCCTAACTCCCCTGACCTTTTCTTACCACTCTCTCTGGGTTTTCATGCCTTTTGGTACTCACTTGCCCACAGTAAATGTACTTTAATAAACTCTTACATTCACATTTACAGAAACACACACACGCTACCACCTCAAGTTACCAAGCTGGGACCCACACAGCTATTGTTTCATTCTTGTTAATCAGCCAAATAACTATAAACCCAAACGGCAGTGCATACCAGAGAAGTCTGGTCAATTAGAGATGATGGCAGCAGCTCGTTACAATGTAATGATAATCTCTTACAAATGAATAAACAAGAAAACAGATCATCTGCATCAAGCATTTAAACAGTGAATATATAAAATAAGTTAAAAAGAAAGAGTTAAGCAGTACAGATAACAGTTAAATTTGTAGAGAAATATCAACCTACATAAAAATACACAATTTGAAGAAATACATTTACAAAAAAGGAAAAGAAATAAAACTTCTGCTTACAGCTAACCATCTCATTGCTATGTGTTAACTAAAAGCATTACTGAGGTGTAAGCTACACTGGCTGCATTTCCATAAGACATTACAAGCAGAGACAAAGTGCAGTCAAAGCTGGACTTAGGTACCAGCAAATGCATGAGCCCTCCCCCCCCCCCCCCAACCACAGCAAATTACCTTATTTTGATATTTTGTTATACATTTGTCAGAGCAACAAAGGATGTCTCAGTGGTACAGTGGTTTGCGTTGTTGCCTCACAGCAAGAGGTACGTGGCTTGATTCTTGGCTGGGGTGCCTTCTGTGTGGAGTCTGCATGTCCTCCCTGCATTTATGTGGATTTCCTCTGGGTGCTCCAGTTTCTTCCCACTTACAAAGACATGCATCTGGAGTGTTTCTCCACAGACCTCCACTGAAAACTGGCTCGTTCCAAGTCGGACTTTCTTGGTAAACAAATGTTAAATAAATAATACAACAAAACTATTTTAATAAACCTGTTGTGTAAAAATAGCTCTTAGGATTAAGAATCCTAATTATTGGCAATATTTCTTCTCCTTTAAAATTCAAAGATGTATCTGATTGCAAATCACTGAGTACTGCAGTGTATGCAATGAAATTCTTCAGACATGGCTTCTGGGGATCGCTCTACCTTAACTTACAACTGACATAGTGTCCTTAACTTAAATCTTGCCAGTGGTCATTCTCCCTACTATAATGTCATAGCTAGCATTAGATATCTGTGATACCCACAGCAAGGAAAGCCCCCTGAGCATCCTTGACTGTGCAGAGGCTCCAGAAAAGCTACTGCTGGTCGGGGGAAAATAAGGAGGAAAAAACAAGCATTCGTTCTCTGATTATGCACTTTATCAGAAAAAAGGTTGTAATATGTCCCTTTTAGGGAAAAAACAACAATTACTGAATGCATGTCAGTGAGGCAAGCACAAAACATCAGCAAGCCCAAAGAAAGAGACCTCAGCACTTACCAGCAATCTGAAGAAGAGAAGATACTCCAGATTATCAGGGACAGTTTTCTCTTTCAGAGAGTTTTATAAATATGGACAGGACACCAGATAACATAGCATTTAATTTCTTTGCTTAAGAATTGTGGGGAAAACCAAAAATAATAGTGGAATAAAGGCTTAAAATCAGAATCGCTGTAATTCAAAGTTAAAAGAATAACAAATTTTGCATCAACATGCATTTTCTAAACAATAGGTATGAAACTTTGTCTGTTATTATTGACTGTCTCTAATCATGAATGATTCAATACTGAATGATTTCCAGCAAATCGAAAAATTTCCAAGAGGCAACACAGAAAATTGAGGCAAAATCAGGGACATGCTACGAAATCAGGATCAGTAAGAAGTATGTATTACTTTTCAAGAGGTGAATAAAAGTGACTTACAACTGGTAGTGTTTGAGGACTGTTAAACAGCAGTCACTGATTTGTTGTGGCAGTACAGTGTTGCACAATGTATAACTATTTGCAGAAGTCAGTGTACAACTAGTATTAATATGTCTTATGGTGTGTGTGTGTGTGTGTGTGTGTGTGTGTGTGTGTGTGTGTGTGTAGGGGGAGTGAAACAATAGAAAATGGGGTGCCATGGATGCCTTCACTCACATTACCACTTCACCTAATGCTGGCCCTGTATATAGGGTCATTGTAAAGGAACAACATTGCAATTAACTACCAGTCATTATAAATGTTCCTCTGTGAAATGGGCCAACAAGGTGTGGCACACAGGCCAGTCTTAATTGTAGCCACAGTTCAGTCTGTGCATACTACTCCTAAAAATTTGCAGCATAGAGGGGTGTGCTTAGGAGGGGTAGAATTGACAGGGGGATACTTAGACTGAGAAATGTCCAGGGGGCACCTAAAATGCTAACACAGGCCCCGAGTACAATACATTGCTTTATACCAAGAGATTTGTGGGAACATACATTTGCAAATAAATCAAACAGCCTGAACAAAATTGGTGCAAGTCAACGGAGAGATGGTCAAGTGCGTAATAATGCAGACCTGGTCAAACTGTACATTCCTCAGCTAAAGTTGCTGCTGTTCAGACAGCGATCAATTTGCCAAGGTGCATCAATGTCTAAGGCCGGAGGTGCATGAGTGAAGGGGAGTGCAACTCACTCTCAAAAAAAAAAAAAAAAAAATCATAAGACACAGCTTTCAAGGAAGTGGCTTTTCGCAGATTTGGTCAGCATCCAGATTATCCAATATCCTAGACCTGGTCATGACCAACATGGGCGACCGGTGTTCCACACCAGAGGTCAATTCCTAGTTGGTCAGATCCAACCACAAGCTAATCACCCTAGACATCCACATCCCACCCCCCATTAGGGAAACCACTGTAAAAAATTTCTCCAAAGCCAACTTCACGCTTCTTAAGACAGAAGTGGTAAACTTTACGACACCCATGCAGACAGATAAAAGAGGTACGACTGCTGAATCCTACACAAATGCACTTTATAAGCACTTACACGAGTGCATGGATCGTGCTATCCCTAACAGAACCAAGATGCTATCATCCAATCTGGTGGTCCCCTGCCATAAACAAACTCTACAACAGAAGAAAGAAACTGTTGCAAAAAAAGTAAAATCCCATGATTGGAGGAACTCCCTTGGTCAACCTCAGTAAGAAGCTGAGATCCCTCATAAAATCCTCCAAAGCTAGTTAAGAAAACAAAATCGCCACTGATTCTAAAGAGAACCACAAAGCATTCTATAGCTATGTCAAGAATCTCAATGGCAACACTCAGATCTGCTCTGAGTTACAGCACAATGGCACTAAATATACAGAACCAACTGATATTGCCAACATCCTGGCAGATAGGTTCAGTGTTAACTTTACCCCCCTCTCAACCCCTAAAGGGCCCATCTCTATACCGGAAGAATGCAAAGTTCCTGTAATCACAGATGCACAGGTAAAAAACACACTCTCCAAAGCCAAGAACACAGCATCCACGGGACCTGACAACATCCCAGGCTGCATTCTACACAAACTATAGAATGCACTGGCACCCCCCTTAAGCACCATGTTCAGTCATAGCCTCACCTCAGGCTTTGTGCCCACTGTATGGCGCACAGCGATGGTTATCCCACTCCACAAAGGGGGAGCCACCACAGACCCTGGGAACTACTGCCCCATTAGCCTAACGAGCATGGTCTGCAAGGCCATGGAACTTATAAACAGAGACATTGGTAATCTCCAAACTCTGGACCCCACCCAGTTCGGGTTTGTAAAAGGCAGATCATGCCTCCTAAACCTGACAGACTTCTTTGAAGCAGTCACCAAAGCCATAGACGAGAGTAAGGTGGTTCACACAGCCTATCTAGATCTCGCCAAGGCTTTTGACACCATCCCCCACTCTGGAATTATAGATAAACTCACTAAACTAGGTATAAATCCCTATGTCACAAGATGGGTTGCCAACTGGCTCACTGACAGAACCCACACTGTAAAAGCAGCAGACTCCAAATCAGACTTCAGACCAGTGACAAGTGGAGTACCACAGGGTTCAGTCCTGGGTCCTCTCCTGTTTGGTATCTACTTTTCTGAAGTACAGGCTAACGAAGTTCACAGATGACTGCAAACTAGGAGCCATAATCAAAACTCCTAATGATGTGGACATCCTACAAAAAGGCCTCACTGAGACAGATGTTTGGTGTCAAAGTCATGGTCTCAAGCTCAATGCCAAAAAGTGCAATGTCATCCCCTTTGGTAAAAACTCTGTACCCATAAGCTACCACATAGGTGGCAGTCTAAACACCAAAAGTGTGATGAGACCCTGGGACACAGGTGGACTGTAGTCTCTCCTTTGATAATCACATTGCCACAGTAGTCAGGAAATCCTTCTGCGTGGCACACCTCATTACAAAAGGTTTCTCATCCAGGAAAAAAAGAGGTCATTGTTCCCCTCTACTCGTCACTCATTAGACCCATTATAGAGTACAACACCCGTTTTGGTATGTACCTCATAAGACATCTACAACAACTAGAAAGGCCGCAGAAATACCTCACAAAGAGGATTACCAGCTTTAAACAGATGCCCTATGCAAACCGTCTCAAAAAACTCCAGCTTTGCTCCGTCACATATCGCCTACTCAGAGGCGTTCTCTGCCTAACATACAAAGCTATGTCAAATTCAGAGCTGATGGACATGCTCCACTTACATGCTCTAGGGACCTAAACCTTGTCACCACAATAAACAGAACATACTGGAGGGATAGATTCCTGTCCCAGAGACTTCCCATACTCTGGAACAAACTATCTATCTATATCAAACAAAGCTCCTCATTAGCACTCTTCAAAAAAAATCTTGATGATTGGATGGGAAATAGGAAACTCACCCTGGGGATCACCTCTGGGGCTATACTCGACGAGAGCACAGGAAAATAATTTTCTTGGGTGGCGAAAGTCAGGGTACCTTTTTGGCTTGGCTTATATAGGCCCTAGGGCCAATAACCTAGTACCTACCTATGAACCTATTAAATGGGCTACAATGACTCAGACAGAGCCATACAAATACCCAAAGCTATCTGATCTGAAAGTGGTGTAAAATGTACTCGGGGTGGTGCACAGCAGGAATCAGTCTAATGCATGCCTAGAAGCACAGGTAACAGTCCCATCAGAGTAACTTTACAATGTGGTATACATGAGGCCCCATACCTATAAACATAGGAATCCCCTTCAGAAGCTCCAAGTTTCAAAACTTCGGATTTCAAATGGCAGGGATCAGAAGATCGAAGTTTTGAAACTGAACATTTTGAATGGAGATCGCCATACTGTGCGGAATGGAATATTTACTGTTTTCCTCACTGTAGTGTGATCTCGGGGTTGGTATATTTATTTAGCAGGGGGGTGGGGGTGCAAAATGCTCTTATTTTTAATTTATTTAATTTTTAAAGTTTCAAAACTTCAATCTTCTGGTCTCAGCCATTTGAAGTTCGAAGTTTTGAAACTTTGAGCTTTAGAAGTAGATCCATAGATACACCTCACACAAAGCTAGGTATCATATTGTTTTGTTACTATACAATACTGCCAGCTTGCAAGGGTGGTCAATACTTTCTTGTAGGGGGTGGTGGATCGCTCCAAGAGACTTGAGCAACTGAGAATTACATAAGACATACTCAGCTAGCATCACCATACGTCTTGAGGAAAATGTTCCATGTGATAGCCAGATCAATTTTTCAGATAAGTATAATATATAATGATAAAATAATGAGTTTGAATATCAGTGACTGAGTAACATAACTCACTTTGTAGCTAGTTGGAGGGACTTCACGTGGTCTTCTGAAACAGAATTAAGCACAAGTGCTACAGTCACCATCTGCAAGTCAGTTTTGTGGCTGTCATTTGGAGTACCTACATAATGACAATGTGTAATACTCAAGTGTCATTTACAGACTTTTCCAGTCAGGCTACTGTGATGTAGGTTTTGGTAAAGTGACCTACCTAGTGCACCCTCTACTACTAGATGTATAAAACTGACAGCAAAAAAAGGGTTTTAGCAAACTGTGTTAAAAAATCTACATTAATGGACATTAAACTCGGATAATGTCCATGTGCAAGAAAACAATCACTTTACTCCCTTCAGTTGCTGTATTGCTTGTATCATAAGATGTTGATCATGCGGACCACTGCTGCAGAAGCCTTAGCTATGTGAGTTACATCCTGCCAAGAATATAACAGCTAACCAGGTACCAAAGCTTTAAGGCACCTTCCACCCACCCAAACTATCAAGTAGCTCAAGCTGAGCTAAATAAATGACAGGTTTGGGTGTTGAGACCTTCAGAGCTTTACTGCTGCCAGAGTACACTCCTCTGAGGCCTTCAAGGACTGAGGGGTCAGCTTGGGCTTTCTTTTGCTGGGCAGATGAGTCCACTTTGCTCATTTTTATGTCTTATTACTTTCCTCTTCAGGAAAGCTATACTAAAGCTAGGAGTGTTGTGTTTTAATGAACTATCTCAACACTGTAACTTACTTTTAAACAGACCACTCATTTTTTCTGTCAGTTTAAAAGTGGTGTAAAGTAACTGAAAATATTTTTTTCTGTGAAGAAATTGTACTTATTTTACTTTTGTGGGGCTGGCATAGTGTGCTAAAGTATTTTCTACTGTGTTTTTCTGTCAGAAAAGAAACTTTTGCATACTGGCAGGCTTACCAGCAATTGCTGATTGTCTTCATTGGGAAAGAGGCACCATTTTCAAATTGAGCATGGAAAAGACTACTGGTCCCATGGTTGGTCCTTTTTCCACCCATAAAAAGAAAAAAAGTAAGCAAACAGCCATTGCCACCACAGCAAGCTAGCAATTTGCCTCAGCTGCAGGTGGGGGACTCTGCTGTGGTCATTTGTTGTACCTTAGACCACTCACCCTTTACTCCAGATCTCTCTGGGGTAGCAACTACAGATACTATGGACCAGAGGTTAGCCACATCCTCTCAGGATGTTGAGGTTCCCTCAGTAAGTAAGGCAGAACCACTCTTGTCAGCCATGGGAGATGGAACAGGGAAGTTTTCCCTACTGTGTTAGAATGCTGTACCCATCCCTGAGGAAGCTGCAGCTGCCACTAGTAACATGACTGGCCCCATTTTTCTTGTCAACAGAAAAACAAACATGTAACTCCATCCCTAACCCCTTTTTTCCCATTTTTGCACATGGGGTCGGGGTGTCACTTCAGAAGTGATGATCATCTACAGCCAAGGTTACACTGGTGGGTGGCTAGCCCTGCCACAGTACTTCTTCAAAATTACACACTCATATGCACATTCACACCTTTGACCAATTTAGAGTGTCCAATTCACCTATTGCATGCTTTTGGAATGTGTGAGGAAATTGTTGCACCTGGAGGAAAACCATGCAAACACAGGAAGGACATGCAGGCTCCACAAAGAAGGCACCCCAGCCAAGAATCGAACCAGGGAACCTCTTTGCTGTGAGATGACAATGCTATCTGTTGTGCCACTGTTCCACACTAAACATGAATCTATTCCTTCTCAATTTTCTTTGGCTAGCAGTAGTTTACGGTTTCTGGCTCATGATTTAATTCGGACTATTGATCCTTTTTGTAAAGCAGTTTCCTGGTAAAAGATAGAGGGATTCCTCTTTTCCTGAAGAGATTCAATATTCTGAATCAGAACAGACAGATGTAGGGATGGATACAGCTTTTTCCCCTTCAGATTTCTGATTCAGATGAGAGCTCAGCTTCTAATTCTCCCTCTGAGAGTTTCTCTTTCTCTGAGACTATTGTTAGAATGTGCCAGGGTTTTCAGTGGTAAAACAGTGAGATTTGTCAGTCCCTCTAAAAATACCATGAGTTGTTCCAAGGGGTCATTCCTCATCCTCCAGATCAGACTCTTGTTTCCACCTGTTCTTTATCACATGCTGTCCCAAGGAGTGATAGAACCAGTTCTTCCTTCCCAGGTGGGGAAAGGTTTTAATTCAAGGGTGATCCCGGTACTAAAGAAAGAAAATTCTTGGAGACCAGTTCTGGAACTTTCTTTCTGAAATATGCTTGTAATGGTGCCTAAATTCAAAATGTTATCATTTCACAACATTGCCTCTTCTATTTCAAGTTTCCTGCCAACACTAGACTTACAATATGTTTATTACCACATCTCTATTCATCCAGACTTCAGATTTTTTTTTATGACTTTGTGTGTCTGGATCAAATTACCAGTTTTCTGTCTTACCCTCTGGTCTATCCACTACACAAACAGTGTTCACAAAATGTCTTGCTCCAGTTATAGCTCATTAAAGGCTACAGGATATCCACATTTCTCTATATTTAGACAACTTGTTTATCTTTGTACAGTCTTTTTCAAAGTGTCAAGAATTTCTCTCTCTTGTGTAAGAGATCTGTTTGCTGGGATCCCAAAAGAACATTCAAAAGTTTTTCTTGACTACTTCACACGATTGTGCTCCTGGGATGTCAACTAGACACCTTGATTCAAAAAGTTTTCCTTCGACAGGAAAAAAGAGATCTTTATCTAAATCTACTTTCAAGGTTTTCCACTTAAACTTCAGTCTCTGTGAAGGAATACCTCAGGATTTTGGGTCTTATGGCATCTATGATTTTCATGATACGCCTGGCAAGACTTCACGAGACAGAAACAGTGGTATCTGAAATCTCCTTGGTCCCAGCAACACCACCCTTTACCTTTTCAAATCCCAGGGGTGGAATTTCCCAGAAGATAAATATTTTGGTGGAGGCAACAGATATCATTAAATCCAGGTCCCCCCTTCTCCCTCTCTGCCCCAAAGCAGGCAATCACCAAAGATACTTCAGACTTCGCTTGGGGACAGGTTTCAGAAAAGATGAAACTGCAGGGGGTGAAGGACATCAAGTACATAAATATCATGGAGATGCTTGCCCTGATCAAGACACAACTCTCTGAACCATCTTTGGTCCCTGAGACCTCCACACCATACAAGCTCTCATCACTCTGGAGAATGTAGACATCTGTACTGTTACTGAGACTTGGTTTAAAGCCACAGAAAGTACTCAGGCAGGTGAAACCTACAATGCCTTCCACACATTAGACCAACAGCAGCACAGACATGGGGCTAAAGGTGGAAGTGTCTTGATCTACATTAGCAACAAATACAACTCCAGGTTGGTTAAACAGAATGATGCCCTAGAGTTCATCCACTTCCAAGACTCCACAGACAAGTTTTCTTACCATGTCCTGGCCAGCTACAGGTCGTCTTCTGTGACCCACAAAGCTCACAACTTTTACCTAGACCTACTAAAGGCACTCACCATCCAATAAAATGCCCTATTCATGGGAGACTTTAACCACCCCTCTCTAGACTGGGAAACAGACACTGCCTCTAACTCACAGGCACAATGTTTCCTGGACTTTTATCAACACAAACAACCTGGACTAGATACTGCACACTCCAACCAAAGAATAAAACATATTGGACCTTGTGTACACCAACATGGGAGAGCTTTGGACACCCCCCCACCTCCACCACCACCATGTCAGATCCTCAATGGTGAGATCAGACCCCAAAGCTTTCTCTCCCTAAATAAAAAAACAACCAGAAAACTCAACTTAACCTGTAACAGTTAGGAACTATTATATAGCAATCTACATCCTATTTCATATTAAAGGTCAGCCTGTCAAAATTCATGGCTTACCGAAACCTTGAGAACACAGCTACCTATGCAAAATTATTTACATAAACCCTGTACAAACATGTACATAGCTACACTGAGGCTACTGTACCTACCAGAAGTAATCCCAGATCTAACAACAAAAATAATCCTCATAGGTAGAATCCTTAACTTAACAGGGTATATAACAAAAGAAAAAAAAGTCATGGCCAAAATCAAAGAGCAACTCCCAGAGACAAGAGTTCTCTGATTCGGGACTTCCAAGATGGCTGCACATTGAGTAACAGCTCAACTCTAGCACTCCCAGTGTAAAAACAGAAACTCAACAGAGAAGGCCAGAAGACTTTGTGTTTATGGGTAAATTTCAGTAACTGGCTAGTAAGTGTACTGCCTGGATGCTAGGAAAAAAGAAATATAGAGCACCTGGAAAAATCAGCTACAAAAAGTGAGGAAGAAACACTGACTGGGGAAAGTTCTGCAGCTGTTCAGCAAAAAGCAATGCAACCTCCGGATGACTTCCAGTAACTACAGGAAGTTTTAAGACGAATGCACATGGATTCACTTTATAAGATTGAAAGCCCATAACACTGAAATTCAAAATATTGAGACCAAAATCTTGAAAATTCAAAACACTAAAAACTCAAAACATTGAAAATACATAAGAAACCAAACATGTAGTATATCCCAGCACAACCACATACTGAAACAAATAAAAAAAAAACCATATTACACTTCTTCAACTATAAGCAGGGGGGTAAGCCTCCCTGCACCCCCACACCCCCTGCTACTTAAATATATAAACTCCGAGATTACACTACACTACACTAATATGTGTTTTGTTGTATAGCAAGTAAGAAAGTAACATGACTGAGGTTACCTATGAAACTCCAGTAAGTATTGGAGAGATATATAGTAACGTGTAATATTTTAACAGTGAAGTAATGCTTCTAAGAGAAGGCTGAGGATAGTCGTTTACAATTTAAACATGCAGTCATGAAGCGCAGAATGTTATGTTTGCCATTTTGTTCTGTGTAGTGCAATCTCGGAGTTAATATATTTAAGTAGCAGGGGATGTGGGGGGTTATAGTTGTAGAAGTGTAATATGGGTTGTTTTTTTGTTTCTGTATGTAGTCGTGCTGACATATATTAAATGTTGGTTTCCTGTGTATTTTCAATGTTATGGGATTCAATGTTTTGAATTTTCAGTGTTTTGGTCTCTGTTTTGAATTTCAATGTTATGGGCTTTCAATCTTCTAAAGTGAATCCATTAACACAGACCTGGTTAAAGTAAATAAAACTCTGATGGAGTATATCAACACAAACAACAAAAGGCTAGAAAAAAATGGAAGAAGCTTTAAACAGATATTCAGATGAGGTGATAAAGCTACAAAAATCAGAGGTTGAAATGAAGAAAAAGCTGGCTGAATATGAGACTGCTCAGGAAGAGCTGTTTCAAAAAATAACAGAATTAGATGACAGAGCATATACAGAAAACTTGAGATTTGCAACTATACCAACAAAGCCAGAAGGAACAGACTGCATTAATATTATGAAAGCACAAATAAGCAACTGGACTGATATTCCACAGCAGGAGTTGTTAGTTGAAAGGGTACAATTGTGTGTATGCACCAAACCTGGCTATGTGAAAGCAACCTAGACCTTTAATAATAAAGGTGCAAACCTACCAGCAGAAAAAGATTCTGACAAAACTGTGGCAGAAGGACAAAATAGTAAAAGTGGGAGACAGCAGAGTGTTTGTGGAGAATTATTACTCATTGTACACCAGTCAGAAGAGGAGTAAATTCATTCCACTATTCAGGGAATGTCGAGACACGGTGTGAGATTCAATAGCTATACCCAGCTGTCTTCAAGATATTCTTCCCTGGATAGACAATTATTTTTGATGAGTACATGCTAAGAAGGAAATGCAAAACTTTGTCCAACAAAAAGTAAGCTGTGAAACAGAAGATTATGCTTTTTGTACTTCTGGTAATAATGACCACAGAGAGGCTGTATCTGTGAAACCTCTTCCACTGTTTCAAAATGTTGGAGAGAAGGAAAAGACCACAAGAGTTGACTAGAAGAATCGAGAGTATGTTGAAAATGAAGCAGAGACAGGATTTGGGAGATGGAGATGAACAGTAATAAAACCAGTAACAATGTGGGATTATAAAGCAATAATTATATTTGTGAAATAAGACAGAACAAGAAAATCAGGAAATATTGGACTTTTTCAGAATTCATTGGACTTCTGGGGGACTCTAAAGTATATGCACTACTTCATGTCATTAATGTTCAGAAAAATGCTTTGAGGAGAGGAAGAGAGGAGAAAGTGGACTGTAAGTAAAGAAAACTTTGATCTTGATATTACTATTTTTTTGTGTATGGTTTTCCATAAAGCAAAGTTTTCCTGGTTATTTTTAAGTGTAATGGAAATTGTAAATATGTGCTGCTGCTTTTTGTTTTCCTTTCTCCTTTCACTCTTTCTACTTTTTCATTTTTAAGAAATGTAGACACTGCAATTTAAAAAAAAGCCTGGTTACAAGAGCACGACAAAAGAAAAAATGAAATGTGCTTTTTCTTGCATGGGGGAATGACTAGATTAAGGACCTTAGATTGATTCAGTAAGAGGTTTTAACAGAAATCAAGTAAATGAAAAAGACTATTGAATATTATGAGGCTTTATTCTAGCAAATGAATGTATGCTTAGTAGCAATTTGTTATCTGCCCTCATGTTTTCATGGAAATAATCTGATAAAGAGAAATTGGCTGTCTGGTTCTCATGTCTCCACGAAGACAATCTGATAATGAGAAAATGACTGTCTGATTCTCAAGTCTCCATGGAGACAATTTGATAAACAGAAATTGGTTAAAGTCTAGTGGAGGGCGATTGGCTGAGGGGAAAAAAGAGAAGAAAAACTGGCTAGGAGATAATGTTCTGTGAAAGCATTCAGGGGTTTTCCCAGCTGCGAGAATTATAAAGACAAGACAAATCCAGTTAGCACTTAGTAAAAGCACAGGCTACACCATGCATCTTAGCATGGATAACCTTTCTTTTAGGTTAACTCAAATCTATGAGTGTGTCTGTCAGTTTGGGACATTTGTTCCTATTAGGAAGGTAAAACGTCAACATTTGAAAATGTATATACTTTTGTGTGTTAGTATTAAATTAATAGATTTTAGGGGGTACTGTGGGGTTGTTTTTTTTTGGGGGGGAGCTTTCAATAAAACAAAACGTTCTGTAAGATGTGACATAAGTTCAAATGGATATGACAAGAAACAACTATATAAAAGTTCAACCTGTCAACCAGTGTGTGCATGTAACACAAAAGCTGGAAATAGACATTTAACAAAAAAGGTTTTATACATAAAAGGTGGAAATAACAACTTTTAATACAAGGATGCTTTCTGTAATGTCTTTAAATGTCATTGGTCTCACACGTAAACACACACAAAAAAAAAAAGAACGAACAGTGAATTATATTAAAATATGCAGAGTGCAAACAGCTATGTTACAGGAGATACACTTGGAACAAAGTGAACGTGTTAATTTGATAAAGGTTTTAAGGGTGGCTATTCAGTGGAATATCTGGTACAAAAGAAAAGTGGAGTACTTGTATCAATTGCAGGAGCAGCTCCAAAAGTGACAGAAGAGGATACAAAAGATACTAATTGCAGATTTTTAGTGCTAAGGGGCTACTGACAAGGGTGGAGGATTACACTCGTATGTATTTATATTCCACCTAAAGCTGCTATAATGGAGCTTAAGTAAATTCTTGGAGAAACAGTTTTCAGCAAGGAATACTACTTATAGGTGGGTAACGGAATTTAATCTGCAGCAGTGAAGATGTGTCTGGGGGGCCCAGAAAGGAAAGTATAACAAAGGTGGGTAGACTTTTGAAGAAATTTATGAAAATATTTGGCATGGAATATGCAAATTTAGTAATAGGAGTCTGGAGTGAATTTTCATATTATTCCCCAAGATATAAAAACTGGGCTAGGCCGAATGTACATTTTACAAGGACGTGCATTTAATTGAAGAGCTTGATACGCACCCAGTAACTATTTCAGATCCTGCACCAATAATAACTAAAATAAAAACATAGGGTAATGAAATAAAAATGAGACACTGATGATTTCCCACCTATCTGTTGAAATGAGAGGAATTTAAGGAATGGGTAGTGGAGATTATTCAGGAGCTATTTGAGAGGACAGAAATTACTTCTGAAAATATAGCTAAGGAGTGGGATAAAATTGAAGTGAAGTTTAAAAGAGGGTGGACATAAAAGACAGGGAGCTATTGTTTAGAAGTAACAAGACTTATTTAGAGGAATAAATATTGCAAAATAGGGGGAATCTCACAGAGCAAGAAGAGGATCAACTGCGGAACGCTAAGCAGAAAATAAGGGATCACCTCAATAATATACACGAGTTTAGAAAGATTGCTGTTAAGCAACTATTTTTTGATATTAACACTAGCGCACAAAAACTTTTAGCACAACGACTCAGACAACAGAAAATAAAGAGTTGAAGCCAACCCTAGGGTGCCTATAACAAGGAAGGTAATAAGAGATCCTGTAGAGGTATTAGAAAGATTTTAGAAATTCTATAAAAGTCTGTATAAAGCAGAGAAATATGGAAATTAAGAAAAGATACAAATGGAAATGTTTATGGAAGTATTACATATGCCAAGGTTAGAGGTAAATGAGGCTCAATGACCGTTCGAATAGGAGGAGATCAGATAAACATTATGATGTATAACCAATCTACATGAAAGTCCCCAGAAATAGATGGTATTCCTGTGGACGTTTGGAAGCTAGGAGGGAAAAAAATGATAAAGATCTAGGTTTTGTTCAACAGTATTTTAAGAGGAGGAGAAGTACCAACATCCTGGAAGAAAGCAGTGGTAGCTGCAATACCTAAAGCGGATAAAGATCCATCAGATCCAGCTTTATACAGGCCCATTTCAATACTAAACCATAGTTCTAAAGTGTTCATGTCTACAATGGCTAAAAGAATGGCAAAATTAATGCTGAAATTGACAGATATGGATCAATGTGGTTTTGTAGAGGGGAAGCAAACATTTGACAATTGTGTCGGTGTGGGGTGTTTTCATTTATGTAAATGTATAATTGCCTATGTCATAAGTGATGGCTTATTAAAAATGTTTTTGTTTTTAAAAAAAGGGCAGGAATTGAATAATTTATATAATGCTGCTTAACTTATATGATATATAGCAATATATGTGAAGTATAATGTTTGTAAACATGAACTTGTTAATACAGTTTGACTGCTTTTATATAAATGTAAAATTGCCTAGGTCACAAGTGATAATTCAATAAAGGTGTTTCAAAAAAAAGAATTATCTGATTCAACTAAACAAGAAACTAAGAGATCTAATAAAGTTCAATATGGTCAATTAGGAGGTCAGGTTAGCCTCTCAGGCTAAGGACAATCCAAGGCTTTCTTCAGCTATGCCAGTAACCTTACAGGTAACACACAGCAGTAATCAGAACTGGTGGTAAATAACAAAACCTTCACTGACCAGGGTGACAAAGCAAGTCTACTGGTTGATAAATGTAGCTTTAACTTCACCCCCCCCAACTACTCCCTGTAAAATCTCTTCTAGCATCTCCCTCCCCCCAAATAAAAACAGGGAGCAGGTCCTGGTAGAACTCACGAAGGCCAAAAACACTGCTTCACTGAGCCCAAACAATATCCCTAGTTGCCTCCAAAACAGCATAAAACATGACCTAGCAAGGCCACTTGAGGCACTCTTCAACTACAGCTTCAAAACAGGTCACGTGCCAGGTGAATTGAGGGCCGCAATGGTAATCCTTCTTCATAAGGGTGGACCATTAACCGCCCCAGGGATCACAGACCCATCAGATTGGCAAGTCTAATACGCAAAGCCATGGAATAAATCATCATGGAAATGATAAACAAGGACATTGGCAACTTACAGACACTGAACCCATCCCAGTTTGGCTTTGTTAAGGGAAGGTCTTGCCTAGTCAACCTGTTAAGACTTCTTCGAGAGGGTCATCAAGGCTATGGATGAAGGGAAAATGGTGTTTACTGCCTACCTTGACCTGGCTAAGGCATTTGACACAATACCCTACTCAGGTATTGTTGACAAACTCTCAGAACTAGGCATAAATCCCTACATAACTCACTGGATTGTTGGCTGGCTCACACATATGACCTAAGAAGTCAGAATCGGTGTCACCACCTCCACCAAGAGAATGATAATCAGTGCATACCCCAGGGCTCCACACTAGGGTATGCCAGCATTTACAAACAACTGATGATGCAGGGTTTGCTTGGAGGAATGTAAAATTGATTTCCATTATCTTGGTAGATATAAATATTGATTGTGAACAATAATCCCTATCTAAGGTATAGATGAGGAGTTCAGAAACTAGGAGGAAGTAAGGATGAGTGAAAGTGGTTAGACAGAGAATCTGGAGAGGCAGTAGGATGAGACTAAAGGTAAAGTTAAATGAGAGATGGGTTAGAATAATATCGGGCAGACAGAACCGAGATCTGCAGAGAAGGTATTCATGAGAAGTCTATAAACATGGAGCAATAGTAGTCAGCCAGGGGTTAAACAAAACCAGAACCAGGAAGGGGTTTGGCATTGGTTAGGATAAGTTGGGGGGTGAGTTCCAAGCCCAGGAGATGTGATTGGAGTATACAGACTCTCCAGAACGCCTGTTAGCTTTTGTGACTCGTAATAGGAATTTGTCAGAAGATCTCGGGAGTTTTACATTAGACTGAGGTTGAAGTAGGTTACAGAGTGCTGGACACTTGTCTGGAAGATATACTATGCCATGGGCCATTATAAGTTGGATGTGTTAGGTAATTGGGGAACTCAAGCCAGTTGAGTTGGCATAAGGCAGTACAGTGATGGGATCTATGTGGTGTGTTGGTGACAAATCTGGCAATCTTATTGTAACAGGTATCTAGTTGTGCTAGTTCTGTTTTGCTCAGGTTGGTGAAGATAGAGGTGACAGGAAGAGTACAGAGTAGATGAGTCCTGGCAACAAACTGTCTTGTGGAGTTGGTGAGGTAAGGTTTAATTCTGTAAAGAGAACTTAATTTTATGTGAACTTTTTTGTGGTTAGGGTGATGTTTATCAAATCTTATCAATCATGATACCAAGAAACTTAGTATGCGATATGGGTTCTATCTATATAGACAGTATTCTGGCCTACAACAAACACTTAGAATGATTTTCGTACTACCTTGGCTATGTCACCCAACTCATAAGTAAGGGTATGGGATCTAGGACCAAGGAAGTAATAGTACCACTTTTATCAGCCCTTATCAGATTCATCGAGTACAATGCCCTCTTTGCCATGAACCTAACCAGGCACTTCTAACAGTCGGAAAACTCTCAAAGGTTCTTAACCAGCAGAATCCAGGATATGAATACCCTGTGTTATACAGATCGTCTAAGGCACTTGTACTCAGTCTCCCACAGGTTACTGAGAGACAATCTATGACTGGCATTGTAAGGCATCTTCAGATGCAGCTCTGATGGATCTCTTGCACATATGCAAAACGAACAGCACCAGAAACACTAGATCCAAGGACCTGAACTTTGCCTGTGACATATATAAAACATGCTGGAGAGATCAATATGCGTCTCAAAGGATCCTTGCACTATGCAGTAAGTTCCCCATCCACCTGAACCAGAGTTCATCTCTGACCCTATTCAAAAAATGCTTAATCATTGGATGGGAAATCACAAATTCACCCCTAGTCTGGCCCCCATGTCTCTAATGGACAGATCAACAGTAAGTTAATCCTCAACTAACATACCCCCACATAACCCTTAACTACTTCTTCACTAACATGCCCCACAACATAAGCTTCCAAGGAACCTGGGAACAAAACTGGGTTGGGTTGTACGATTAGGCTTGTAAAGACCCTCCCCTCGTGGTCACCAGCCTAGTATAAACCTATAAGTGATTACAGACAATACCATAGTCATGGTACATTAACAATTGAGGGGGAAATCAAACCAGCTCTGAATATAGCTACACAGCAACTACAGGCATCCTACATTCGGTCAGAGCAAAAGCAGACCCTCACAAATAGAGACTAAATCAGAGGTCTTTTAAAATTTGATCCATCTGTGGGGAGTTCCTAAAGTAGACTTCTTTGCCTACTCTCCAAACAATCTACTGGCAAGATTCTGTTCCAAAAGGCATGGAAAACGGATGTCTTTTTCCCCCTTGGACAGGAATGTTATTGTAGACTTTTCTACCCTTTCCACTAATATCCAGGGCACTTTTGAAAATTCAAAAGGAATCCCCCAAAATCACTACGGTGACTTCCTTCTGGCCCAGGAAACTACAGTTCTCCCTTCTTTTGGAAATGGCCAGGGGCAACTATATTCAGGATTCCTCACAGACTGGATCTTCTCACACAAGAACAGGGATGTTTGATACACCCCAACATTAATTAACTGTATGAGGAGTCTAAACTCCTTTTAGGGACTTGTTTACTAAGGTTCTGCAGCCAATACTAATAGAGACAAGAAAGCCTGCTACTGGAAAATCATACATTAGCAAATGGAAAAGGTTTTCTAGTTTGTGCCATCAACAACACTCATTCAAGGCTAGTTGTTCTCTGAGTCTACAATATTTGTGTGAGTTACTATTTTACTGCCTTTCTTATTCTTCTATCAAGGTTAATTTATCAGCCATTGCAGCATGTCTGCCTATGAATCCTGCAGTTTCATGTCAAAATGATCTTGAAAAGAGTTTTGCCATAAGAGGCCTCCAATAAAAAAACAAGTGGCCTCTCCTTGGGATCCCAGTTTTGTGCTACACATAACACATGCTCCATTTGAATCAGCTAATCTGGCTATCTTGAGGTTCTTATTATGGAAATGACTGCTCTGACCCCTGCAAGAAAGGTATCGGAGTAGCAAGCTCTTATGGCAAGTCAACCCTGTTTCATTTTACATAGGGACAGGGTTTCTTTGAGAAGTAATCATTTTATGCTAAAGTGGTATCAGAGTTTACTTTAAGCCAAACTATCCATCACCCTGTTTTTCCTCTCCATAACCTAAAATAACGGAGAAAAGATACTCCATACCTTGGATATCCACAGTCAACTCAGGTGCTAACCTTGACAGAACTACATTTTTCAGCTCTTTGGATGAAGTATTCATTTCTTGTGAAGGTAAGAATGGACAACCTGTGTCAAAACAGACTATTTTCAATGGTTGTCTAAGACTATTACCTTTTGTTATACTCACCATAACAAATCTTTTCCAGGCAGGGTCAGGGTCCACTCTACTATGGCCTTAGCTTCCTCTATGGCTTTTTGGAAAGGGTTGTATTCTAGAAGTATTTTAGAAGCTGCTACTTGGTCCTCTGTACATACTTTTATAAAGTACTATAAGCTGGATTCCTTCTCTAGGTCTAGACCGTGTTTTGCAAGGACCATTCTTCAGGGGCTCTGGACCCTACACCTTCCACATCTCAAATATTAGTAAGCTATGTAAATCTACTCATATAACTAAGGCTACTGCTGCAATGATCAATATGATGAACATAGTACAGCTGTGGCTGTGGAAGTAAACTTACCATAATAGATAATGATCGCTGATGCAGTTGCTACCCCCACCCCCCTTGATTTTGGTGTGTTGTTTATGCCAGAGTGTGAGCATTTATTTTTTGCCTTTCCTAGCACTGTCCTTTCATGGCTTACTCTCTCTCTCTCTGTTGTCAGGAAAGCTCTGAAGGGCTTGGTGGCCAAACCTGCCCTTTTGTCTGCTCAGCTCGAGCTGCCTTGACAATTTGGCCGTCTGGAAGGTGCTCTGTAATTGTTACTGCACCAACGATCATGCGAACATCTACTGTTATGGTAACTTCAGCTTACACAACTGTATTTTTCTGTCTAAATATACTATAACAATATTAGATATCCCTTCGCATTACTTTATAAATTATATACAAATTGAGCTATTTTAAAGGTTAATATATCTTATTGCTTTACCTCCCGGGCCTCGCTGAAAAGGGGCACTACCCTAGTAGGACCTACCCAACAAAGAAATACAGTTAGTCAGACTTATCAGTCGTGCAAAAATAAAATGTCACAATTCATTGTAGGTGCCAGGAAAGCTGAAACAAAAGCCATCTCAGCACACCAAGGGGGAATCCTTGTTTCTGACACTAGATGGCGCAAAAAAAAAAAAAAAAAAAAAAAAAGATCTCGACTGAGAATGTATACGTTTTACACAGTAGGTGGCGCAGGGAGCCGGGCAAGTCCTTTGCCACACATCTTCACCGGCCACGAAACCTTTGGGCCTAGTCTCCCACTCCGAATTTGCTATGGGAGAGGTAGAGACAGCAGCTCCAATTGCGGTACCGGAAGGTGGCGGCGAGCAAGAACCTCCAGAGGAGCCGGTGTCTTGGAGTCCCGAAGTAGAAGTCTGCCTTTTCCACGCCATGCTGGGACACAAGCCCGTAGGTAAAGTGAGGGCCAAACTATCCACGGGGGTTGCCTTGGCACGGCAGCAGAAGGCGAGGGGGATGGTGGCAGAATTCTGGTTTGTCGAACCTTTCTTTTAAGTTATTTGCGGAATCCTACCACACCTGCAAAGCTTTCAGTGAGCACTAAAGAACCATTACGTTGATGGGTCCGGGATTAGTTGCGTGCGGTATTTCGCGGTACTGCTTTGACAGTGTGTATTGTCGTATGCAAGAAAAAACTCGAGAAACAAAACTGAAGTACTGAACTGTTTTCCCACAAAAAAAAAAAAAAAAAACAACACTTTGAGTAAGAATTTGAGGGGCTGACAGTAAATATCCGTATCAACTACCATTTTGTCCGTCCGTGTATAATCACGCGAGAATGACAGGTTGCGGGGACAAGTTAGGTCACGTGTAATTCTGGTGATTTGAATACTTGGATTTTCTTTGGGTCCGTTGACCCTTCACCTCCTTCCCCCAAATCAGGTTTGTTGACATTGTAGTGCCTGTTTGATTAGTTCGCCGCGTTATTGGGGAAACATTTAGTTTAAGTTACTGCTTAAGTAAATCGTCCAAGAGTTGGGGAAATGTATTTACATTATTAACCAAAATGAGCATTGTTTACACTTGTGCCTTTACAAATTTATAAAACTTTTGGGCAAACAAGTTGACTTTTGTTCATAAACTGGGTTCGTCCCGCCTTTACTAACAAAATGAAGCTCCTCTCCGTGAAGCTGTCATTATGACAGCAGTATTACTACGTTAAACTAATGTATGTTGAAAGGAGCATTATACTCGGTAATGGGTCTGATGTAAACCTTATGAGCACCTACAAGGATGCATGGATCATGCCATTCCTATCAAAACCAAGACTCACTCTTCTAAGAGAAGGAAACCAGTTTGGTGAACCCCTGCAATAAACAGACAATACAATAGAAGTTTAGAAAAAAAGCAAATCCCAAGAAGGAAAGACATCCCTGATCAGTATCAGTAAGAAACTGAGGTCCCTCATGAAATCATCCAAGGCTAACTTGGAAAGAAAAATAGCCAAGAATTCAAAAGATAACCACAAAGCCTTCTTTAGCTATGTTAAGAATCTAAGTGACAACTCGCAGATATGAACTGAACTAGTGCAAAGTAGCGCAAAATATACTGAGCCTACTGGTATTGCCAACATGCTGGCAGATAGATTCAGTGCAAACTTCACCCCTCCCCCTCTCACATCCAAAAGGGCCCACAACAATACCGGAAAAGTGTAGTGTCCCAAAAATCACAGACACACAGGTGAAGACAGCCCTTTCAAAAGCCAAAAACACAGCGTCAGTGGGACCAGATGGTGTCCCAGGCTGCGTCTTGCACGAACTACAGAACGAACTAACCCCCCCACCTAAACATGCTGTTCAACCTCAGCCTCTCCACAGGCTACATACCCATAGAATGGCGGACAGCAACGGTTATTCCTCTCCACAAAGGAGGGGCCACAACTGACCCTGGTAACTATCGCCCCGTAAGCCTGACTAGCCTGGTCTGCAAGGCTATGGAGCACATCATCATGGCACTCATTAACAAAGACATTGGGAACCTCCAAACACTTGACCCGACACAGTTCGGCTTTGTTAAGGGCAGATCATGCCTACTAAACCTGGTTGATTTCTTTGAGACAGTCACCAAGGCCATAGACGAGGGAAAGGTGGTTCACACAGCTTACCTTGACCTCGCCAAGGCTTTCGACACCATTCCCCGCTCGGGTATTACAGAAAAACTCACCAGCCTGAACATAAACCCCTACGTCACAAGATGGGTTGCCAACTGGCTTACAGACAGAACTCACACGGTAAGAATAGCGGCCTCCAGGTCCGACTCTAAACCAGTCACAAGTGTTGTCCTGCAAGGCACAGTCCTGGGACCCCTACTGTTCGGCATATACATCTCAGAAGTACAGGCAAACACAGGAGGACTATGGCTAACCAAGTTCACTGATGACTGCAAACTGGGAACCATAACTGACTCTCCAGCTGACACGAACATCCTCCAAAATGGCCTTACTGAGACGACACCTGATGTCAAAGTCATGGCCTCGAGCTAAATGCCAAAAAATGCATAGTCATCCCATTTGGGAAAAACAAAACACCACCACATAGGTGACAGCCCCCTTAATACAGAAGAGGTAATAAGAGATCTGGGGACTCAGGTGGATAGTAATCTCTCCTTTGACAATCATATTGCCAAAGTAGTTAGCAAATCCTTCTATGTGGCCCATCTAATTACTAAAGGGTTCGCATGTAGAAATAAAGAGGTTATAGTGCCCCTCTCCTCGTCACTCATTAGACCCATCATAGAGTACAATGCCCCATTTGGGATGTACCTCACAAGACACTTCCAACAGCTGGAAAGACCACAAAAATACCTCACCAAGAGGATCACTGGTCTCAAACATATGTCTTATGCAGCCCGACTGGAAAAAACTCAGGCTGTACTCAGTGGCATATCGCTTACTCAGAGGTGATCTCTGCCTGACTTACAAAGCCATGTCCAACTCAGAATTGATGGACATGCTCCACCTAAAGAAATCCAAGTCACTGCGAGCCACGCGCTCTTGTGAGCTAAACCTTGCCACACAATAAACAGAACATGCTGGAGGGATAGATTCCTCTCACAGATAGTCCCCATGCTTTGGAATAAAATTCCAAATTACATCAGGCAGAGCTCTTCACTAACACTCTTCAAGAGAAACCTTGAAGAGTGGATGGGTAACAGAAAATACACCCCTGGGATCACTTCATTGGCTCTGCTTGACAGAGGATCAGTTAATTAATCAATGGGGTGGCGAAAGCCGACACACTCTGGCTAGGCTTATAAATGCCCTCGGGCAGATAGCCTAGTACCTATCTATGAACCTATGATATATTAGTAGAGGAGAATTGCGACCTCTTTGTATCTAGAGGGAATACCTTTGGAAATTAGATGAGCAAAATAGAAGATTTTCTGATCTACTGTGGAGATTTGATTGTCAAAAAATAGTTATTAACAAGAGTATGTAGATCCCTTACAACAGTGTCTGATTGGAGAGGTGTATTACCAGTATGTTACCTGAAATGAACTTGTTTTATGTTTTTTTTTTTTTTTTTTAAATCCATCCACCCACAATCCCCTTTTTTCCCATTATTGCACATGGGGTCGGGGTGTCACTTCAGCAGTGACAATCATCCTGAGCTATGGTTTACGCCGTCTGGTGGCTAGGCCTGCTGCATTTTTTCATGTATACTTATATGTGTGTGTGTGTGTGTGTATAAATATATATATATATGTGTGTGTGTGTGTGTGTGTATATATATATATATATATATATATATATATATATATATATATATATATATAGATATAAATATATATATATATATATATGAATATATTTATCTATATAGATATAAATATATATATATATATATATATATATATATGAATATATTTATCTATATAGATATAAATATATATATATATATATATAAATATATATATATATATATGAATATATTTATATAGATATAAATATATATATATATATATATATATATATATATATATATATATATATATATATATATATATATGTAGATGCGGTGGAAGACTTAACAGCAACAACCAGTTTATAGTTTTCTGCGTTTACAGATAACCATAGGCCAAGAGTGTTGGTCTGAAGGTCTGAGAAATAGATGCCAAATAGAGCCCTATGGTACACCATTAGTAACTTATTTGCTTTCAAAAGTGGCACCTGCAGCTTTAACCACATGGGTTCTTACTTCCTTTTCATGAGATCTGGAACATATCCATGACTGGATGGTCAGTAATAGTCCTTACTCCGTGCTTGTAAGACTGTTTGCTTTTATGGTCCATGCAGCCACATGGGACTTTTCTTTTTATTAGGTGACTAACATTTGTGATAGGTACATGATTTACCAGATTTTGGCTCTGGTTAAATCATTTTGTTTCCGTCTGTGCAACTTCAGCCTTATCAAGCACCTCGACCCTCCCGGTGACCTTTCTTTCAACTGTATTGCATGCTTTAGTTTCCTCACATTTAGACTATTGCAATGATTTTTATGCTGTCTTATTTCACTTAGAGCCTGTTCGACTAAAACTGGTGCAAAACTCTGCAGCTCAGTTACTTACTCAGCTTTCCGTAAAGCAGTGAATTGCCTATAAGGTCCTTGTTTTGGTTTATTTGACACTTCATAATTTTGAGGCACCTTACTTGACAGATACTGTGTGCAGGTACAATACAAGTCACATGTTCCATTCCAGCACACAAGGATTCCTGATACTTCATTCTACAATGTGAGGTCCTTTGGTTGTCAGTGATTTAGTTATCAAGGTCCTTTGTTATGGCATCTGTTCTCGGCTGGCTGTGGGACTTGCTCATATTAGCCAAATTTAATAAGGGGTTAAAACACATCTATTTGAATTGGCTTACAATTACCATTATTTCCCTTTATTGTTTAATTTGTATTTATTATTAATTATTTGCTGTTTTATTTCAGTTGTCAGTCTTTGTAGTGTGCATCATCTTTCCTGTTAATTTATCGATTGTTACAGTTCTTGGGCTCAGCGACTTAAACTTGAGATTGAATGTACTGCCAAGTATGTGGTCAGAACTCTTATTTCTCAAAAACAGGGACTGAGTGGCACACAGCAACTGCCATGAGCTCCCATATTGTTACATTGTATGCCTTCTCTAAGCTCATAAAACAAATGTAGACAGTGTTTGCAAACTTCCATTACAACTCCAATATTTGTTCAAGGGCAAAGAGGTGAATTGTTGTACCATAGTTAGGATAAAATATCTATTCCTTTTCTCAAATCATAGGACAAAACCTCCTTTTAGCACCCTGACATATGCTTTTTCCTTGGAGGCTGAGAAGTAGGATCCCTGTATGATTGGAACATACTCTCTTTTATTTATTTATTTTACATTTGTTTACTGGGAAAGTCCGACTGGAATGAGGTCCATTTACAGCGGAGGCCCGGGGAGAAAAGCTCCACATTAAACAATATGTGCAATGGTAATTTTGCAATCAAAAGATATGTCATACAATCAGTAATACATTTACAATGGCTTGTTCCAAGCAAGCTTAATGTACACAAAGTAGGCCCTGGATGGAAGCATTTGGGAGAAAAAAATCCACATTAAACAATACAATCAAAAGAGACATCACGCAAGACATAATAAATTTACAGTGGTTTGTTCCAAGCAGGCTTAATTTACACATAGTAGACCCTGCATGGCAGTATTTAAGGAGTTTTTAGTACTGTATTATAGAGACAGTAAGCAAAGAAGAGAGGAAAGGTAGGAAGAATTGGAGGAGAGCGGGAAAGCATTTATGTGATGCAAGGACAGAGCCAGGAGTACAAAAGGTGTGACTTTTTGAACAGTGAGATAGATGGTGCTGTAGAGATATTTTGGGGAATTCTCTTGTCCCCTTTTTGAAAATGGGGCCACTGTTTATAAGTTAAAGGTATTTGCAGCTCTCATAAGAAGTTGTAACAGACTGTTTAAAAAAGCCAGTAAAAGAATAGTTAAGAATGCTTATGGTGTTATGATTTCAGTTTGTAATCTGTGGTCTTCTTCTTTTGGCTTTTTCCCGGTTAGGGGTTGCCACAGCTGATCACCTGTCCGCTCATGATTGGCAGTGAAGTTTTTATGGTGTCGAGTTGCCAGTCTGGTGCCCAACCTTCCACAGAAGGCACACACGCACGCAGTCATGCCTAGGGCCAGTTTAGAGTATCCAGTCCACCTACAGCATGTCTTTGTTATGTGGGAGGAAACCGGAGCACCCGGAGGAAACCCACACGACCACAGGGAGGACATGCAGACTCCGAACAGAAGGCACCTCAGCCGAGGCTCGAACCAGAGAACCTCGTGCTGTGAGGCGACAACACTAACCACTGCACCACCACGGCCACCCAGTTTGTAATCTGTGGTAATAAAAATAATTTAATAGTAAAACTTATCTCCATATTTAATTAATTAGATTGAAATAGTTCTACATTTTCTGCAGTCTGCATTTATTATACCTTAAAGGGAAGTGTCAAAAAGTGGAGTTATGTTTTGGCCTAGGAGGAACTCCTATTAGCATGAAGTTTGTAGCCCTTGTTGCTTTCTGTATCACTGTGGTCATAAACCTGTTGAGCCTGTGGGAATCCACAACTGTTTACTGTGTATTGCCATTTTAAAGCTACCTTCTGTACTACCCTTTTGGGCCTAAATCTATTGAGTGATTAGTGTCTGACAGCTCTTTTACTGTGACATCTTAAAAGTGAATATGATTAACAGAAATAGAGTGTATGATGTGGAGACTCTGTAACTGATCCTAGGTTTTCAAAAATCTAAACATAGTTTAGTGACTGAAAAAGGAGGGGCATTATGGTGTGTTCAAAACATGACAAAGAAGACAGACCAGAGACTCTCACTGGAAGAAAATTTCAGACACTCATGTGCGTACTGCCGTCCTAAATAGATGCAGACCATAGAGTGTCACTAGAAGAAGGTTTCGATTCAGGCAATTGTGCAGATATTGCCGTTCTAAATAATTTATTTTGTGAGTTTGTTTATTAGTAAAGTCCGGACGTGGCAGACTCCATTTTCACCAGAGGTTTGGGGGAAAAACTCCACAAAAGAATTAAAATACAAGATGAACTTAAATGCAGTTAAATGAGTACAAGTAAAGAACAGCATGAAGATTACAGTACACAATAGAGATACATGCACATGGCGTTATAAGTACAAAAATATATAAATACGTGCACAACATGCAAGTCTAAAACAATGTCTGAGCATGAAAGATTCAGGCTGGACACAATTTGAATTGTAAGGCAGGAAATACACCCAGAGAATATTGCAAGAATAATTTATTTGATGATTGGAATAATTAAGACAGTAGGTCAGGTAGGGTGAAGTAGTGGTAGAATGCAGAATCTCCAGGGTAGATGGGGAATTGGAAGAATAGAGGACAGGACCAGAGTAGTAAAGGCTGACTTAGTTATGCAGCTGTAGGATAGTTAATGGGTAGGTCTGGTAGAGTACAGAACCTCCAGGGTTTCTTAATTTCTTAGTTTCTTAAAGGTTCCTTAAAGGAGTAAGCATTGGTCATGTTTTGAAAAGAGGGAGATTGTTCCAGATTTGGATTTAGTACTAGAAAATGTGCCATCTTTGTGTTGGTTGTTGGAGTTTAATGGTTTATGTACTTCTGTAGTGGAGAGCGCAGGGAAGAGTCTGATCATTGCATGAAATAATTAAGGGATAGTCATTTCTCCAGATGTTTTTATTGAGTGAAAAAAGGGATAGGCCAGTGGTATGTAAGTTTCAGTATCCATAATGACTTTGGTTAGTTTAATAAAGACAGGAATTTAAGAGAAGATTGTCAGTAAAGCAATGGAGATGGCAAGTCAAGCTTTAGGAATAAGGTAGTTTTTGATACAAAAAGTCTGTCTGTCTGTCAAACTTGAGTAGCTCTTCAAAGTGGGGTACCTACTTTAGTTACTGATTCAAGTTGTTTACTGTTGGCAGTCACTAAATCAAGTTGTTTACTGTTGTCAGTAACTTGAACCACAACAATAATGTGTTGATTAATGAACTTGATTTGAAAGAGCATCCGTTTATTTTTGTTTTGTTTGTTTTTTTGCATTTAATTTCAGACTGAAGTCTTCAGCCTGTGCCCGGATGGGATTAGGCAGTTTGAGGTGGTGATTTAAAGGCATAGAGTTAGGGGAGTATTATGAGATGATGTCCTCTTCATACTGAGTAATGCTAGCTGGGAGGCATGTGTTGGACCTGTTTGTAGACATAGCAAATAATGGGTGTCCATGGACTGAGGCCTGGGGAACACTTGAGTTCTGTGGGCTGTAGTGGGGAAGTTCGAGAATATCGTTTGAGTGGGTGGTCACTATCAGTGGAGTAGCTAGAAAACAGTGATGATTGAAGTAAGTTTTATTTATTTTTATTTTTTATTTAACATTTGTTAACCGGGAAAGTCCAACTTGAAACAAAGCCAATTTTCAGCGGAGGCCCGGGGAGAAAGGCTGCAGATGCAAGTCTTTGTAAGTTGTATTATAAATATTTTGGAAACAAGAGGGTTATTGTTGACCATATTAAAAATCTTGGACGGGTTGTGAAAAATGGCCTAGATGCGTTTATTTTATTGAGACGTAACATACTGTTAATAAAACTAAGAAGTGCTTTTCTGTCCCACACCATGGTCTAAAGCCATGTTGTGCACTTGAAAAGAGATTTTTTTTTTCTAAGGTTGCTCAGTAACTGGTAATGGATGCATTTTTTAGGTATCTTGGCAGTGAGTGGAAGAGTTGTGATTGTCTTTACTGACTTAAGTCAGTAGATGTACAAGTTTTCTTAAGTGATGGTGGTGTTTCAGTTTTCCAGGACTGTGTGGTGGTGGGGGCATAATTGTTTTTTATTGACCTGTTTATTAAAACTGAAACTGGGTATGAAATGGCTTCAACAGCAATCTTGTGCAGGTAGTACCTTGCATGAGAAGGCAAGACACACTAATCTGATTTTTTCAGTCCACAAAGTATGTTGTGAGGTAAAATAGCAAGACCTGCTTGTGGTGCTACAGGGACATTAACACTGGAGAGGACATCATGGTAAACTGATCATAGTGAGCTTTAAAGAATGGATTGTGTGCATGACCACAGAGATTGATGAGGAAGTTGAAGCATACGGAGGCGAGACCTAAAATGGTGAGGCACATAAGATACTGGGTCCCTGACTGAAAAAGGAGTGTTAGTTGGGGACTGTTATCTTCAAAAAAGATTGTAGCCAGTGAGGTGCCACAGGTTTCAGTGAGTGTATCAGTCCTATTCAGCATGTTTGTGTCAAGAATTGTAGCTCTAGAGAGCAAGATCAAGTTGTTTGTAGGTGATGCTGAGATTAGAGCTCTGGTTACACATGGTACAGATATCTTTGGTGATACATTCAGAGGCTTCCAGGGGGGTTTGATGTGCAAATGTGCGTTGTAGTAGTGCCATTGTAAGGAAATCATGCACGCTAGGTAGAGTAACCCTGGAGATGACAAAGAGGGGCTCAGCTTGAGATTCATGGTTCTGTTTTGCCCCCGGTTCATGACCACTAGGGCCTTTATAAGCCTAGCAGTGCATTCCAACCCAATTTTGTCACCATGTATCATGGGCATTTATTAGGAAAGGATTATGTTAGCTAGGAAGTTTCTAGAGGTTGTGGGTGGTATGTTAGTTTGGACATTACTGCCTGCCTCTATCTATCAGAGACATGAGGTCCAGACCCGAGGTGAATTTCTGATTTCCCATACATTGGTCAAGGTTACACTTAAATAAGGTTAGGGATGGGATCTACTTCACATGGATGGGGAGCCTGTTCCAGAGCATGGGAACATCTAAGACATATCTGTCTCGCCAACATGTCTTATTTGTGTCACAAACCACATTTAAAATTTTAATTCTTGGATCTAGTAGTTCTGGTGCTGTTTGGGAGACTGCAGAGGGACATTACTTCCTAGACTTCCTATAGACTACTAATCTGAAAAAAACTGTCAAGTGTTTATTGGAAGCCAGCTTGTGATTAGCCCTGTTGTTTTGCCCCTGGAGAGAGAGAGAGAGAGAGAGAAGAAACACAAGGATGCTGATGCCTTGTTGTCTGTGCTTGGGCTGTGTGTATGGGACTTCACTGATTGGTCTGGTTGCCATTTTGATGGAAAACTCTTCACTTGTCATTTTGAACTATTGTGCAGTGTAGCAGTCTTGTATTGAGCAGCTGTATGGGCTCTCCAGAGTATTTATCTGGAGAAGGCTAGAAGGAATAGAACAAGCTTGTAGACTCCTACAACATCTGGGATGAGAGTGCTCACCAAGAAGCCTGTCACCAGCTTCTCAAGAACCAGCTTGGGATTAGTGCTACTGTTTTGCTTATTGTGAGAGGAGGATACATTGATTTCTAGCTGAGTGTAGTTGTAGTGAAACCAGCACTTGTAGCAAGCAGTAGATGAATTACTGCTATTCATCATTCTTGACAAACCTAATTCTGTCTTTAGGACCATTAGATTAGCCACCATTTAATCTAGCTTCAGATTGGTACTCTTTAAGCATTTCATCCATAAACCTTCAGGGTCTGCTATAGTAAGTCTCCCTCCAACCCCGAGGACCTTGACCAGCTCTAGTCCTCCATTCTCTAACAACATGGATCGGTAGTCTGATCTTACTCCATCTGTGGCCACTTTGGTTGATTTAGGTCTTCTAAGGTTGTGTAGCAACTGCATTATGCTTCTCAACTGTTGACTGCTTCTACCAGCATATATAGTACAAACTCTGGAAGCAAACGTCTGTTGTCAGCCTAGTATTGGTAATCATCATACCTCTGGAACACCACATCAGTCACAGTGCACCACCAAGCCCATAACATATGGTGAGGTTTTAAACAAAAAAAATTATCAAAGCCTCCTAGAACACACCATAAAAGTTCTCGGTGTCCAGAGCACAAGACACCACCTACACCATCTCCACTGACACATACTGCATTTTACACTGATCACACAAGAGTCTACAGAAAAGCAAGCCTGAGCCCATGAAGCTCCTTCAGTCTGCTTTCACACGGGGAAATGTTTTTGTCAGGTCATTCATAATTAGGCATACAGACACCATTTACCAGACTGGAGAAGTACAGGGTAACTGTAAGTTGCTTGTCTGATACCAGGATTCATGATGTCACAAGAGCCGTAATGTCCATTAAACTAAACAGATATGGACTCTCCTTCATTGCCCCAACTTTGTAGATGCAGTCAGTCCTCACATCCTGTTCAGATGTGAGCATTTAGTTCCCCCATTAGCAAGACCAACTCATTGTCTTGTATGAAGGAGATCCTGATACTTCTTTGTGAATGCCCCCTTTCTCTCTGTTGTAGCCCTGTTGTGGAACATAGGCTGAGATCATAAAGACTGCCATGATTGCCAGTGTGTGTCAGTGATTCTGATGATATCTCTTAGTGTGTTGTAAAGATCGTTTTTCACCACATATTCCACGCCATTTTGTAATTCCACACTATTTGTAGTCTGCCCTGTCCCTGAGTAGTAGACTGTGAATACCAGGCCAAGAGACTTTGCTGTGTTGCCCTTTGACCATGTCTCCTTCCTACCTAGTCATCTGATTACTGTCATTCCTTCCACTTCCAACTTAGTCATATAATTACTATCATTCTTTCCACTTGCAGTGTGCATCATGTCAGTGGACCTATGTTCACTGTAGCAGTTCTTAGTCCATTCATGCCAGATTGATTGGTTTTATATCCAGCTTTCACTCAATGAAGCTGCTGCAGGTAACCTAGTTTACTGATCCAGGGCTATTGGACTTCATGGCAGGCATGCTGTGGCCAGTAGGTGTATGTAGACCCCGTCTGTCATTGGCATACTTCCCTGATGCAAGTTGGAGTAGACCAGGTTCTCAACCTACTTATCACTGGAAAACACCCATTCCCCTTTTTGGCGACATTAGTCAATGTGACCATATCACTTGGAGGCAATTTATATGCCTCTTGGGTGCCTAGCCCTGATGTGACATGCAGTCTTTGGACCTTGCTTTCCTATCTAGATGGTATTAAGCACCACAGCTGATGCTTGAGGTGGTTGGTCCACACAATTCATCCCTAATGGTTACCTCCTAGACCTTGCTGCTGCCCATGGCTCTATACAATTTTGGGTGCACTTTGTTGACAGACCACTCAAGTACAATTTGGAGAGCTGGGTTTGAGCCTTTTAACTTCCATCCTTGAGGCAGAGACACCCAGCACATTTTGGGGAGGTGGAATGAACACTGCTGTCAGACACACACAGTGCAACTCACTCTAACCCCAACACACGTGTTGATAGTCAATAAAATGTCTGATACTAGTGAGACAATGTCTTACTCCCCTATATATTTATGATTAAATTAATAAATAATTGGCCACAGTGATGTATTTCAGCTCATTGCTGTCAACCCATTGCAACCCCCACACATTCACAAATACACAATTAACTCCGCTGTATAAAAAACTTGTGCTTTCCTCCACATTCTCTGACAGTGGCAGTTCAGCAGAACATACAATTGTTACTTACACAGGTCACACAGCACAGCAGACTATTGTCAATTAGGAAAAAAAGATCCCCTACTCCACAAGTCAAATGTTATTTTACTTTACATTTTCATGACTTCCTTGGGTATCGGTCACCTGATTCTTCCTGGGCCTTCATTCTGAGCCAGTGCAAGGTGGCCATTCACCAACCCAAACATCCTCCCATTGAAGTGCAGTTTTTATGCCCCCCCCCTAAAGAAAATAAGGGAGGATGACTATTAAAGTGTAGTCACATAGTTTCATAATGGGGGCAGTGTCCTTTAAAAAAAAGTTACATTATTCAGCATTTATCAAAAATTGGAACTTTGTACTTGTAGTGTACAGCTGCCAGAGCTCCTCATACTTGAGCAGTCAACTGTTTGGCAGAAGTTATAAACATAATAAATAAATAAATGAATAAATTATCAAAATAAAGTTTGAGGTATCGCAGCCCATCAGACTAGTACCATAAGTTGCTTTTGGCACTTTCCATCTCCTGATTTTTTTAAAGACTAGATTGGGTTCTTTGTGGTTTCTCCTCTGTGCTGAACGACTTCTCATATGTTAACCATCAGTAACATATTTTTGAATTCTTACAGAAATGTTTCTACAGTGAGTAGCTTGTTCCAAGACCCACCTTGCCCAGTAATTAGATTTTAGGTTTTCTCTGGTGAAAGAAAGGAGTGGTTAACACACACACGCACACACACACCTTGGATCAGAAGAATTTTCCAGTGCCAGACTGAGGATTGAAATTCTGCCAGACTGAAAAAAGCCTTCATTCAAAACATTTTCTCCCTACCCTCCCACCTCCATTCAGTCACCACTCCTCACATTTGATAGGGCACTTAGTTTAAGGAGAGGGGAAAAAGTAAAAGACATCCACCTAGCACAAACTTAAATTCCACAGGGCCTTTAACTTATAGAAAAGAAATAAGTCATTGTCTCTTTTTTTTTTTGATTATGAACTTTGACTGCACTTTTTGTGGATACTTCGTTGAAGTTAGCGTATTTGTTCTGCCAGCTAAGTTTAAATATGATTGCGCATTTGTGCCTTGCTGGTATTTTACTGTTGTTCATTTTTGCCTTTCTGACTGTAATACAGCACTGTCGTGCCTTTTTGGTATTTTACTGTCTTGCTGACTTTAGTGGTATTAAGTTTAAGTAATACTGCACTGTTGTACTTTGTTACTGTTGTTTACTACTGGCATCATGTAAGATAGTACTGCAGTGTTGGCTGTTACTGATACCATGTATGTAAATGGCAGAGTAACTCATGTCAGTTACTGCTTGCACTGTTGGTCATTGGTTCATAGGTTCATAGGTTTATACTAGGCTATCTGCCCTAAGGCATTTATAAGCCTAGCCCAAATTTTTGTGGCTTACGCCACCCCTTATATGAAAAAATACTGTGCCCATTAGTTTGTTGTGCCTCTGTCCAGCAGTGACACAGAGATGATTCCCGGGGTAAACCTACGATCTCCCAACCACAGGTCTAGATTTCTCTTGAACAGAGTCAGCGAGGTGCTCTGCCTCACATGGACCGGGATTTTATTCCACAGCATAGGGAGTCTCTGAGTGATAAATCTATCCCTCCAGCACGTCCTATTTATATCCGTGCTAAGGTTTAAGTCGCTTGCTTTAGTGGTTTTGGTGGATTTGGATTTTTTGAGGTGGAGCATGTCCATTAATTCCGGGTTGGACATGGCCTTGTATGTCAGGCACATGTCACCTCTGAGCAGACGGTATGCGACTGAATAGAGCTGGAGTTTCTTCAATCTGGCAGCATATGACAGATTTTGGAGTCCCTTTATCCTTTTGGTGAGGAACTTTTGGGGTCTCTCCAATTGCTGCAGATGTCTGGTGAGATACATCCCGAATGGGGCATTGTACTCGATCACTGGTCTGATAAGTGAAGAGTACAGGGGAACAATGACCTCACTAGATCTGGATGTGAATCCCTTCATGATCAGGTGGGCAATGTAGAAGGTCTTTCTAACCACTTTAGCAATGTGAGTGTCAAAAGAAAGGCCACTGTCAACCTGGGTCCCCAGGTCCCTGATAACCTCTTCTGTGCTTAGTGGATTGCCACCTATATGGTAGCTTGGGGTTACCTTGTTTTTCCCGAAGGGTATGACTATACATTTTTTGGCGTTTAACTTCAGGCCATGGCTCTGGCACCAGCTATCTGTTTCTGTGAGTCCTTTCTGAAGGATATCCGTGTCCGATGCACTTTCCACTATGGCGCCCAGTTTGCAGTCGTCTGCAAACTTTGTCAGCCAAAGTCCTCCCATGCTGGCCTGTACTTCTGAGAAGTAGATGCCAAACAATAGGGGGCCAATGACCGAGCCCTGTGGGACACCACTTGTAACCGGCTTGGAGTCTGACACAGCGCCAGCAACTCTAACCCTGTGGGTTCTGTCCTTAAGCCAGTTTGCAACCCATCTTGTGACATATGGGTTTACATTTAAGCTGGTAAGTTTTTCTACAGTACCCGAGTGGGGTATTGTGTCAAAAGCCTTTGCAAGGTCAAGGTAGGCTGTATGGACTGCCTTTCCCTCATCAATGGCCTTGGTGACTGTTTCGAAGAAGTCGACCAAGTTCAAAAGGCATGATCTTCCCTTGACAAAGCCAAACTGGGTCGGGTCCAATGTCTGCAAGTCCCCTATATCTTTGTTTATGAGCTCCATTATGATCCTCTCCATAGCTTTGCAGACTAGACTTGTTAAGCTTATGGGGTGGTAATTACCAGGGTCCGTGAGGCCGCCTTTGTGGAGTGGGACCACAGTTGCCGTACGCCACTCCTTGGGCACGTATCCTGTGGTAAGGCTGAGATTAAACAGCTGCCTTATGTGCGGGGTTAATTCCTCATTTAGCTCATGTAGCACACAGCCGGAGACACCATCCGGTCCCATTGATGCTGTGTTTTTAGCTTTAGAGAGAGCAGCTTTCATTTCTTCTTGTTATTTTATACCCTGACTGCCTCCTATACTGAACCGCTGCTGAAACTTCCTGCGTTAAAATTACTGTACTTGAGGCTATTGATTTAGGATTTGGTAGGTATTTACAGTTACTGCACCTGGATGGGTTAAACTGTCTGCTGCTTGCCCTACTGGGTAGAGCTATTTGATTTAAAATTGTCACTCGTTGCTAATTACCTTATTGCTGCTACATATTTCTGCAACTTTTATATTTCTTTTTCTGCAGTAATCACAGCTTGTGTTGAGTTCGTAGGTAGCTACTAGGCATGTAGTTCATTGAAGTACCCAGTTGCCCAAAGCACTGTATGGTTAAGTGACTTGACTAGGTCGGACAGTAGACAAGATTCAAACCCTTTACCCTTGACAGAGAAAGCAGTACATTAACAAGTCAAAGCTTTAGTTGTCTGTTCTAACTTTTATCCTTTTAGCATTGTCCCATATTACCTCCTTTATCTAGGCCAGTCGATTGTCCCCTTTCACATTCTAACTTAAGCCATTACTGCTCCCATTGTGCCTTGTGATGCAGAGTCCACCTGATAGGTATTCCAACCTTGTAATGCCAAGAGTCCAGGACTTGAGACTGTCCTGCAAGTTGAAGAAATTCATGTATGCATAGATACAGCTGCATGGTTTCAGAGCAATGTAAGCACTGCCTATCTTCCTAGATGTA